>NW_015160225.1:41714-91746 GCF_001447785.1 Gekko japonicus | reverse complement strand
AGGACGTCCTTCTTCACCCAAAGAGTGATTAACACTTGGAATTCACTGCCACAGGAAGTGGTGGGTGCTACAAGCATGGATGGCTTCAAAAGGGAATTAGATAAGCATATGGAGCAGAGGTCCATCAGTGGCTATTAGCCACAAGGTATAGCTAGGGGCTCTGGGGCAAGTGATGCTCTGTCTTCTTGGTGCTTGGGGGGGGTCAACAGTGGGAGGGCTTCTAATGTCCTGGCCCCACTGCTGGACCTCCTGATGGCACTGGTATTTCTGGCCACTGTGTGACACAGAGTGTTGGACTGGATGGGCCTTTGGCCTGATCCAACATTGGCGTCTCTTATGTTCTTATGTTCTTATGTAATACACACTCCATATGTCCTCAAATTTCGTAATTGATCTGTTTCTCAAGTAAATTGTTAATTTTGCCATTACTGCATATTCAACAAGTTTATTTTTCCATTCTTCTAAGCATGGACAGATGTCTAGTTTCCATTTTGTGGCATAGGTAGATCTAGCTGCCGACACCATGTATTTGAGTAGCTCTTCCAAAAATTTTGGTAATTTATTAGGCAAGATACCTAGTAGTATATTCTTAGCTTCCTTGGGGAATTTAAATGTTAGTATGTTCTGCATTTTTCTGTGTATTTCCTTCCAATATCTTTTTTTTAACAAGTCTACCACATATGGAAAAAGGTTCCATCTAAGTCTTGACATTCCCAGCACTTTCCTTTTATAGTTTTTGTCTGCTTTCTCAATATCCTTTGGGGTTTTATACCATCTAAAAAGCATTTTATACCACTTTTCTCTTAACACCTAGCTGGCTGTAAACTTGATTTCTTTTCCCCATAAATGTTCCCACTGATGCATAGATATCTCTTCTCTAAAATTCTGCATCCATTTAATCATACATTTTTTTCATTTCTTCTGTTTCTGACTGGAGTAATAACTATATAACCATCACAGTAAATGCTCTTTTGTTTATTATAATCAGCTGTTTGAACCCAGTTGCATCTCTTAGGGCCTTCTTACTGAATGTATTCCAAAATATGGGCTTAGGCCTAGAACTCTTGAACTGGATGCGATGTATAAACTTGAATCGACAAGCAAAGATTTTAATAAATGGGAAATTAACAGAAGCTATTTCAATCGAAAAAGGAACACGCCAGGGATGTCCTTTGTCACCTCTACTATTTATCCTAGCGATATAGATTTTAGCTATGAAGATGGGACAAGACACAAAAATGAAAAGAATAAAAGTGGATAATGCAGAGTTCAAAATGAAAAGCTATACAGGTGATGTGGTTTTAACAGTCATGGATCCCCAAAAATTGCTACAGTACATAATGGAGATACTGAAGAAATTGGATCCTTTTCAGGATATAAAATCAACAGAAAGAAGACAAAAATGGTAACGAAAATTTTAACACAAGAAGAATATATTATAGAGTACAGAATGCACAGTAGTACACCAACCTTATTAAATATTTGGGAATAAATGTGCCTGGGCAAAATTGTTATCTTTTCAAAAACAATTACCAGAAGAAACTGATACGAGCAGATCTACATAGATGCAAAAAACTAAAAATCCCATGGCTGGGAAGAATCTCTGAAATCAAAATTAATGTACTGCCTGTCACAAGATCCAAAGACACCCCCCCTCGCTGCTGCTATCGTCCTCTAGTCCCCCTTATTCCACCACCCTGGTGTCCTAACTTTGAAGCAGCAGAGGCCTCGGATACCTGAACAGGGAGGGGAATTACTTTACCACCTCTGTCCCTCGTGCCTTTTTCCAATCCAGGTAATCATTCCCGGCCTCTTGGTGCTGCTTCCTTTTATTCCTCCACCCCTGTCCCAGTGTTCCCTGTGCTCTCCCCGCCCTCCTCCTGTCCTGAGCCCTGCCCCCCTATATAGCTGAGGACACTGACCCCTGGGAGGGGCCGCAATCCCTGTCACGTCTTCTGGACTCAGGCAGGATGCAGCTGGGTGGTCCCACTTGGGACGCGGAGCTTGAACGCCGGGGCGGGCTCTTGGCCCGGCCCAACCATCTCAGCATGGGCTTACGGGCCCCCGGCGGCTCTACTGCTGCTGCTTTTCAGGGGCAGTGTGTTGCCCGCTGACAGTCTCTCTTCGGCCGGCTTGCTCTGGATTCCCCTGGCACCCCAGGTGAGAAGAGGGGGGTCCAGTGGTCATCCTCTGGGAGCTGGGCGTGGCCATAATGGTGGCATGGGGGGGGCGGTCCCGGGATCGGGACACTGCCAAAATTAAATTTTCTATTTCAAATGTTACCTGTACATATAGAAGAAAGAATACTGAAAGAGTGGCAGAGACAGGTAAGCCAATTTATTTAGAAAGGCCAGAAATTAAGAATAAGTTTTAAAATATTACAAGATGAGAAAAAGACAGGAGGATTAGCAGTTCCATACATAAAAAGTGGCAGGTTTGGTCTGGATTGCGGTTTGGATTAAAAACCCAAGACAAAGAATAGTAAAAACTCAAGACAAAGAATAGTAAAACTTGAGTCAGCAGACCTAGATGAAGGTTTACACAATTATTTATGGATTAAGAAATCAACTAAAATGATCATAACAGAAGAAAGAAGTCATACAGTCAGAGATGGGCTTTTGAGAATATGGTTTATATGCCAGAATTTATTGAGCTCTCCAAATTCTCCGCTCATGTCCCCAACAGATGCCTATCATGATAAGAACATGAGAATAAAAACAATTTCTTAACCTATGGAAATATGATAAATGCTCAGGGAAAAATCAAGTCTTGGCAGGATATTAGAGATGAAAGAATAAACATTCAATGGTTGCTATCAATCAGCTTCAAGGTTAAAGATCAACATTCCATCTGCTTCTCTTGAGTCATAGCAGTTCACTTGCTATGGACTTGTCCACTGCTAGTTCATGCCAGGAAGCATTTTTACCATGTCTCCAGCTGAGTTTTTGTTTTTCTCCAGTGAGGTAATGCCTGTAAATAAAGTTAGGCAGGATGGTTCTGCTCACTGATTTATCACTTGGACAAAGAGCAAAGACAGGACAATGAGCAGAGGCAAATTCTCACAATCTTGCAAAAGGGAGACCACCTTAAGCAGGGTTAGCACATTCTGGCTGACAGTTGCATGCTTAGCTAAGTAGCTCTATATTGAGATCAAGTTGTGGTGTGCCTTGGTTTTATCTGCTTTCCTGGATTAACAGCATACACACTGAGATATATTCTGCCATCTCATGGGTTTACAGAACATCATGGCATCCCACATGCTGAATTTAATGGAAGTCATAATAATAAAGTTGTGGACTATTTATACACAGGTTAGTGAGATCTTCTCTTCTGTATGGAAGGTTAGTGAAGTCCTTGACTCCCTTCTGTAGATGCAAATATCAAAACGATATATAGAAAAACATTCAGATCTAATGAGAAAAACTATTCTGTCCACAGGCAACTGGCTCTTGTCAGATCACAGTAATGAGTGTCAGGTAGGAGTAAAGATGTGAAAATACAGGAACACTTACGTATTATAGTTGTGAATATAAATTTTGTGTGCAGTCATGTGTTGCAGAGAGAAGACATGAATAATTATTCGATGGAGTATGTCGCTAGTCTCTGCAAAAAACTGATCAAATCCCCAGCACTTCTCTTGATCTGCTTCAAGAATATTTGCAAGGACAGGTGTCAGCAGTACTTGCAGGCCTCTAAAGATACAAGGAGAATAACTATGATTATTTTATACTCTGAGAAATAAGTTCTTGTGTCTTTTTCCTCTTGCCGGTATTTATATTTATTCTATGTGTAACAGCACAGTGATATCTGTCACATCTTGCTGGCAGAACAAGCAGAGGAGGAGCTGGTCAATAGTTGTTCCCAATACCCCACATAAAGTGGGGCCTCATATCTAGTTAGCTATTTCATCACTGTCAGATGAGAGAAACCTGCATTTTAAGTAGTGGAAAGGGTACCCAGGTTAATAACCCCTGCTGGCCAGCACAGGCATTGGTAGTGATACTACTGCTGACCAGCCCCTCTCCTTCATTTTATATCAGGATATATTACAGAGATAGTGTGGAAAGTGCTGCAGTAAATTAGCACTGCACAGTCAGACTTCATCACACTAGTTTAAGAACCCTAGAAGGACAGTACACTGCAGACCATGTGCCACTGCTAACCTAACAGCAAAGGCATTCCCGTATGGAAAACCTGTATCTGCTGCTGATATGAACGTGCTTTAATTCCAAGGCTGCAATCCCAAAGGCATTTATTTTCAAGCATGTTCTAATGAAATCTATGGAACTTACTGTCAAGTAAACCTCTACATGAATTCTGGCTTGGATTCCAACTAAATTTTCAGCTGGCAGAAAGCACTTCCACCAAGGGAAAAGGAATCAGTAAGAGGTGAAAGATCAGAATGCTTTCTTCTGTGACTACTTTTGTGCTACATAATATAGGATCCAAGCCATGTTTACCATGGTTTGTTTCCTAGTTGTGGTACGCTGGATGTGTAAGGTTGATTAACATTTAGTATATAAAACTATGGTTTGAAGTGGATGTTTAAATTGCAACTTACATTATCCATGGCTGTCTTATATTTGGCTTGAGAAAATTATGACTACTGCATCTTCCTTGACTCTCCAGGTTCCAACTGCAAGGAGTGCTTGCTTATACCTCTCTCTACATGCTCTCCAAGAGCAGAGCTTAGCTCTGCAGCTCAGGCACGGTTTCACTATTAGGATCTTAACCAGGATTAAGGCAGCAAAACAAGTTACTGCTAATTATGTTTACATTTTGCTTTCACTAGGCTAAAATGTGCTCAGTACTGAGCCTATCAGTGAGACAAAATGTGTGGGGAAAGACCCTGGATTGCTATGCAGAATTCTTCATCTTGATGTTGGAATCATCAGAAAATTCCTTTCTACCCATCCCTTACTTACCCAGTTAGGATAAGCAATAACATTTAAATATTGATCAGGCTATTAAAATATCTGGGGTACTTCTAAGTAAATTATACTAACGGTATAGATACTGTAAAGAAACAGTTATTTTTCTAAAAGTGTATTAGTATATATTAACAAAAAACTAAGCAAAAATCCTGGCATGCAACTAAAGGAAACACAGGGAAATATTCACTCACTGTCATTTAAGCAAGTCAACAGTGCAACACAACTTACTTAGAGAGACTGCAGGAAATTGGCATATCCCGGCTCCATTCAATTGGACCATTTTCTGCTTTTTGTACTCCAGATATTGCACCAGAAGGCTTTCCAGTTATAATTTTATACCTTTGAAATATAAATCAATACACAGTCCATATGAAAACTCAAGCTTAGTAAATGCTCTAATGAAGTTCTCTAATGGTAATTGCAGATTCTTCTTTCAAATGCTTTCACCAGTTCAGGAATGGAGTTGTGACTGTGAGCTAAACAGTTTTCCAGTAGACCACATGTTTACTGTTACTGAAAGACAGTACTGTCTGTCCTTAGAAAATAGAAGCTCCCTGTGCTGCAACAAATTCCAGCCTAATTAATATTATTTAATAAAAAAGGATGTTTCTGCAACTTTAAGAAATTAAAATGATTCAGAAACTAATCTGTATTTTTTTTAATTAACTGTTACTACTAGACTAGAATGGTGGTGTCTGTGTAAATGAACAATATGGTGAATAAAAGAAAGCTTATATCATGGAGAAGCATACACGAAATTCAATTTAAGCAGATTTCATCAGAATACGCATACATCAAAAGAAGTCCTATATATAGAACAATTGTGACTGCAAGTTTTATCACTGTGTCATCTGTTACCAATTAACACCTTAAATTAAGCAGCACAATCAGTAAAGCAAAATTCAATCATTCCATGCCATAATTTTTTTCAGAGTCACATTCAGAATAAGTCTGTATGCATGAATGCAGGAAAAGGCTAATGATATGAGTGTGGGGGAAAACTTTATCAGTGCAAGACTCACTAGCATTGCATCATGAAGTGTAACCTTTGACTAAATGCTGTTGACAAATTAAACTAAGGGCCAAACAACATGGTATGTTTTACAAGAGTCTGCCACAGGAACTTGCAACCATAATGCTGCTGTGTAACCAGCAACTCCCATGTACAAGTGCAGCAGGGGCCAATACAGATCAGGACCATGACATGTTGGGATGTGGGGTTCCTACCTTCCCCTGGACCATTTTCTTGTGGGGGATGGTTCAGGGGGTTCAGTGGAAGAGTGTTATTTGCCCCATCAAGGATCTGCACATTAATGCTTGCCATTTCAACTGCCAAAACTGATGGGATACCTGGGTGTGCTTTCACACAGGAGTTGCCACCAGGGACTTGCAGCTGCAATATGGCTACCAGTGCCCACTGACAACCTATATGAAGTGTAATGTGTAATTTGGCCATAAAGATATAGTTTTAATCTTTATATTCCCACACGAAGGCCACAAAAAAATGACTGAACGACACTGGATCATGCTCCAAATGACAGGCATGATGTTTAAAAGGACTTCAAACCAGGTAAACACATCCTCATTCACAGATGGACCTTAAAACATTTAAGAATGCCACATGGACTTTTGTCACAGAAAGCATTTTTCAGCAGCTATTATGTGAAGGACAAAACCTTAAGATCTGCCTGAAATTGGCATCCTTTAATTGTCAGCTACAGAGTTATTATTTGTGGAAATCTGTCATTTCTTACTCAGCCACCATTTTAATACCCTTCTAGACACTATTTATTTTATTTGTTTTTATTTATTAAAACATTTACACCCCACCTTTCCTTGTGGTCCAAGGCGGATAAAAACAAATACTGTATTTCAGTGAGTATACGAAATCAAACCAACCCCCCACAAAACTGAAAACATCACCTTGACTTTCTTGTAAAAATCTTGAAGAACATAAAAATACACTGAATACACAAATACAATACAACCTGAATGTTATGTAAGGTCAGAATGTTATGTAAGGTCAGAACAATGTCAGTTTGTTCTTGTGTGAAGATCTACCTGTGCTGTCAGCAGAAGAGTACTGTGATACACAGTGCACTTCTGCTATCTACTTGGGACAAACAAGTTAAATCACTGCACAAAAGAATAAATGGAAAGAAATCTGGTATAAAAATGGTTGCATTAAGAAGTCAGAGGAAGAAACTTCAGCCTACCAGAATACTTCAGTGTTGATCTAAAAACCCACCATTCTTCAGCAAAAGAATTTCAAAAGGAGATTCTAGCACAGAACTGCTGAATTACAATACATCATGAAGCTTGACACTATCTTATTAGGTCCCAACAACCATAATGCTCCCCTCTTGGATGCACACCTTAATGTGGTGAAAGTGTGTGTAAGTGAAGCTGAGACCAATACCATAAGTAATTTAGACCCTGTCAAGAGGCTAACTCCTAGCAGAGTCACTCAAAGTGGAATGGTCACAGCTGAGACATTATACTAAGATGTGTCTGCCCCCTTCAGGAATCAACAGCCACATCAGCAGAAGAGAATGGACAGTTCTTGTGGTGATGGGGAAAGTGGAATCCTTGAAGGGTAGCTACTGGGCTGCAATGGTAGGCGACACTGGCGGAGGATCGTTCATAGACAACGGCAGTGCTACTTCAGCTAACCCTGATTAGTACTGCGCAAAAGAAGGCAATGGTAAATCACTTCTGATCATCTCATACCTTGAAAACCCTATGATGAGATAATCCAAAACAAAAGAGATATGCTGCTGGATGACTTGGCCCCCTAGGTCAGATAGCACTTGGGAAGAGCAGAGGACAACTATGAGTAGCACTGTTCTTAGTGACCCAACTGGATTAAAACTGCAAGGATGTTCTGTTGTTGATGTGAATGGATGCAAAATGAAAGGCCAAAGCTGTTCAATGCATATAACAGAAACATGGAACATGAGAAGTATGAATCAAGGTAAACTCAAAACCGTAAAACTGGAAATATAATGTTTATACACTGCAATCCTGGGAGCAAGTGAACAAAAGTGGACTGGATTAGGACAATTCAGTCAGAAAATTACAAAGTCTTTTACTCAGAAAACAATAAACACAGAAGAAATGGAGTTACTCCAATAGTGAGGCAAGATGTAGTACAAGCAATCAGGGGCTATAATGCAAAGTCTGACCGAATAATATCAATCAGACTTCATGGAAAGCCTGAAAACATAACCATCATTTAAATTTACACACCAAGTACAGATGCTGAAGAAGAGATTGAAAGCTTTTAAGCAAGTGTCCAGAAAGAAATTGATCACAGACCTAAGCAAGATGTGCTGATAATCACTGGTGACTGGAACACAAAAGTAGGAAACAAGGTAGAATCAAATATTGTTGGAAAATTTGGGCTAGGTGCACAAAATGAAACAGGAGAGTGACTCAGAGAATTCTATGAAGACAACAACTTGTTTATTACGAATACAAGTTTCACGCAACTGAACAGATGACTGTATACGTGGACTTGACAGATGCAGAAATCAAACAGACTCTTCTCTGCTGAAACAAGACCAGGACCTGATTATGGTACAGACCATGAATTGTTAATATCAAAAATTAGAATAAAGCTGAAGAAAAAGCCAAAACATTCATAGTGCAAAATACAATCTTGGGTGGATGACACCCAGCTCTATCTGTTGTTGGGCGGCCGGTCTGACTCTACACCAGAAGATCTAGACTGGGCGTTGCAAGCTGTGGCTGGATGGCTTAGACTGAGCGATTGAAATTCAATCCAACGAAGACAGAGGTCCTGTGCCTGAGCTGGGGCAGTCCAGGGGTAGGGATCCCACTCCCGACTTTCGATGGGGCACAGCTGGTGCCAGCGCCAGAGGTTAGGAGTTTGGGAGTGCTCTTGGATGCCTCCTTAACAATGGAGGCCCAAGTAGCAACCACTTTTATCATCTTTGGCTGATTAGGCAGTTGGTCCCCTTCCTCGAACACAACAACTTGGCAACAGTGATCCATGCGATGGTCACTTTGAGACCATACTACTGTAACACTCTCTACATGGGGCTGCCCTTGTCTCAAATCTGGAAGCTGCAACTAGTCCAGAATGCGGCAGCCAGGCTGCTGATGGGTGTCCCCATGTGGGAGCACATCCAGCCTGTATTGAAGGCATTGCATACCGGATTCGCTTCAATGTGCTGGTTTTAACTTTTAAAGCCCTATATTGTCAAGGTCCAGCATACCTGAGGTACCACCTTTCTCCACATGTTCCCCGGAGAGCACTGCATCCAGGGGCGCAAAATCGGTTGGCCCTTCCAGGCCCCAAGGATGCCAGGCTGGCAACAACCAGGGCCAGGGCCTTCCTGGTGGTGGCTCCATTCTGGTGGAATGAGTTCCCGGAAGAGATCAGGGCCCTGTGGGACCTCTTACAGTTCCACAGGGCCTGCAAGACGGAGCTCTTTCACCAGGTGTTTGACTAAGGAGCCGCATCATACACTGAGGAGTGTCCCTGTGCCCTGGCTTTACCACCTTCGCCAGCCTGTGTCCTGGCCTTACCATCACTATCTTCAGCCTGTACCTGCTGCATAACAAGTGACCAAACTGAGCTGGTGTGAATTTATGGAGTTATATGGTCACCTAAGTTATATTATAAATAATATTTGTTCCTGTTTACTTGATAATGTTTCAGCATTTTAGTTGTATTTTAAATGATTGGCATTTTATGTTTATGATTATATATTATGATAGGTTTTAATTGTATTTTTATGAAATATCTGTAAGCAGTCCTGAGCCCGCCTTGGTGGGCTATAAATTAAATAAATTAATTAAAAATAAATCTAAACAACATTTCTGAAGAGTTCAAAGACCATGTAAAAAAGAGATCTGCATTACTAAGTTCAAGTGAACAGGAACTGGAAGAACTATGGGTTGAAACCAATGCATAAAGACTATTCCAGTAGTAAAAAGAAATGATAAGCCTTGATGGATGACTGATGAAACTCTCAAAATTGCTAAAGAGACAAGAAGCAAAAGTAAAAGGTGACAGAAATATAATCAGAAGTCTAAATGCAGTGTTTCATCGACTTACATGTAGAAACAAAGAGATATATTATAATAACCAGTGTAAAGAAATTAAAGATAATGACAAAAAATAAAGAACAAGAGATTGGTTCAACAAGAACCAAGAAACCAAGGGGAAATTTAAAGCACAGTCAGGCATACTGAAAGATCAACATGGGAATACATTAACTGAACACATGTTAGGAGCAGGTCTTTATATTGGACTTTTACACATGAATAAAGTTGATATTAAAAAGACTGCTTGAAACACTGACTAAAGAACTTTGGGCTATGAAGGGTCAAAGAAAGGTTTTGGAGACAGGAAAAACAGCTGAATCAGTAATCAGTAGAGGCAAGTCACGACTCAGGAAAGAGGCCCCTAGTTATCTGCATGCTAAGCTGGGAGAGGCCAGCAAAACAATGGATTTCGAGGTCGTGCCTAGACTTGCTGTCTCCGAGATAGTAAGGTTGACCCTGAAGATAACCCTCCCGGAAGATTTATCACACGAAGCACCTGGTGTTTATCTGACATGCTGATTCGGCAGATGACCTTTCGGTGACGCTGCGCCACGTGATCCTGAGCTTCTACCTAAGCACCACCTATTAGTTAATAAATATTAGTTAAAATTGACATATAGCCAATCACGGACATGTTGGGGAGGACTCTATGATAATGAGGAGAAGTTGTTCCCCTTCCTCCTGAAGAAAGCTTAAAACAGGGAACACGGAACTACTAGCCAGCCTTCTTCTCTGACTTACATCTGTTACTTTAGTTCTAGTCTGCAGCTAGGGCTAAGCTCTCCGTGTCTCTTGCTGGTCTTGAGCCACGTGTTTTCTTCTTCCTTTACTTATTTCTATTTCTACTTGTTACTGCCCCTTTTACTGGAAGCTTTAGGAGCGCAAGAGATTCATCTGAGGTAAATATATGCTACAAGAAACAACGTTATTTCCTAATTGTGCTGAAACTATTCTATCTGATTTTCTTAGTACTTGAATGTATGTATGGTTTTATTATTATTCCCTGTTGAATGATTATAGTTCAGTAAAGAATTATTACTTTAAACCTGAGTCTTTTGTCTTTTTATCAAAGTGTCATAGGCACAGCGGCACCCTTCGTATACATAGACGGGAACCCAGATATTAATAAGCTAATTATCTCTCATAAAGAGTGATTAGGCTTACACACAACAAAATAAAGACAAGATGGGAATAATACAATGAAGAGGTGAAAAAATAAGATTCCTTCCAAGAAAAATCTTTTGAAGAAGAACCTGCCATTTTAGAAAGTGACGTGAAAGCTGCACTCAAAGCAATTGGGAGGAAAAAATCACCAGGAATAGATGGGATATCAATAGAGATATTTCAAGCCACCGAAATTTCAAGATCTTAACAAGAATATGCCTGTAAATATGGAAAACAAAACAACTGCCCACAGATAGGAAATGTTCAGTCTACATTCCAATTCCCCAAGAAGGAGACATTACAGACTGCAGCAACTATCAGACCTTTGCATTTTCTTACACAAGTAAAGTGATGCTCAAAATGTTACAACAAAGACAGTTACCACATACAGAATAACAAGCTGGATTCAGAAGAGGAAGCGCTACAGTTCAAACTGCAAATGTATGTTTGTTACTGGAGTATACAAGAAGAAGGAGAAGAGATTGGATTTATATTCCGCCCTTCACTCAGAGTCTCAGAGCAGTTTACAAACTCCTTTCTCTTCCCCTCCCCACAACAGACACCCTGTGAGGTAGGTGGGTTGAGAGAGCTCTTGCGAGAACTGCTCTTTCCAGAACAGCTCTAACAGAACTATGGCTTGCCCAAGGTCATCCAGCAGCTACAAGTGGAGGAGTGGGGAATCAAACCAGGTTCTCCCAGATTACAGTTGTTAGGGAATGAACTTGATGTTTCCTTTATGGACTATGTTTATTGCTACACTATGGACTGTGCACACATACACATAGGCTCAGAAAGCTGTACAAGTCACCTGTTGTGATACTACATATAGAAGGTGCCTGCATAAGCCTTAACACATGAATGAGGTTTCAGCTACCAGCCTGGTAAGGAAGCACACATCTCCATTATTGTCAGCAAAACAACAACTTGAGAAGAAGCCCCCATTGCTGAATTGTTTTTTGTCACACACTCCACATCTCTGCTTTGTTTCTACATTGGCATTTCCTGCCAGATGGACCTTTGATGACCAGAGGAATGGCCAGGCTTCATCTGCACTTCAATGAAGCACTCTGACAAGTTTTCACTTGCCCATATGCCATCCTTTGAGGTAGGTCTTAGGTTACAATATTTACCACTCCTTATAGGCAACCTCCCACTCCTATAGGCAACCAATAGGATTGTTTTTGGTAAACAAATTTTATTTTCTCAGGAATACAACATATAAAACATTTCATTCTATCAATTGTCTACCCCATTCCCAGTTCCTCCCCTCCCTCCAATGGCTTCCCACAATGCTTCCACCCCTGCTCCAAATTACTTCATATCATCAACAATATCAGTTTCTCATCATTACAATCTAAAGATAACATCGTTTGACTTAATATTGATCTAAACATATTAAGTTTTGTTTCACATCCCAGTTCTTTTCCAGATAAATTTTAAAATCATTCCATTCTCCAAAAAACTCATCGTCTTCTTTGTTATTCAGTTTTTTTGTAATCTTATCCATTTGTGCCATGAACAGAACTTTTTGTATCCATTCTTCAACCTCTGGTACCTTTTCTGTCTTCCAAAACTGAGCATAAATCATTCTCGCTGTCACTATCAGGTACCAGAGTAAAGTCTTTTTAGTCGTATTGACTTCTTCCATTTTAAGTCCCAAAAGCAGAATTTCCGGTGCTTTTTTAAAAGAACATTTCAATATTTTTTGCATTTCATTGTGGACTTTTGTCCAAAAGTCTACAGCTTTCTCACAAGTCCACCACATATGATAAAATGAGCCCTCATGCCTCTTACATTTCCAACATTTGTTTGACATATTTTGATTCATATTTGCAATCTTCTTAGGTGTCATGTACCACCTATACATCATCTTATAACAATTTTCTTTAACATTAGTACATGTCGAGATCTTAATAGAGTTTTTCCACAAATATTCCCAAGTTTCCATATCCACTTCCTTATTCATATTAATAGCCCATTTTAACATTTGTTCTTTAACAGTTTCATCTTCAGTATACCATTTTAACAACACCTTATACATTTTAGAAATATTTTTTCCTCCTCCACTCTCCCATACCTTTTCAATTTCATTTTTTTCCTCTCTAAAACCATAGTTTTTTTTGTCAGATCTAAAAAGATCATAAATCTGCATATATTTCAACCACTCATATTCATATTCAATTTCATTCTGCTTTTTCATTACCCACTCTGTTCCCTCTTTTTTAATTAAATCTCTATATGGCAACCAGTCTCTACCTCGCTGTCTTGAGTAAGATATCAACACTTCTACTGGTACAATCCACAATGGTCTTAAGTCACTCTGGTACTTCTTATATCTTGTCCATACCATATACAAAGCTTTTCTCACCAAGTGAAGTTTAAAAAAACTGTCCATTTTTATCTTGTCATACCATAAATATGCATGCCAGCCAAATCTACAATCATGCCCTTCCAACCCCAACAATCTGTCATTTTCAAGCTTCACCCATTGATCCATCCATGTTAGACAAACCGCTTCATAATATAGTCTAAGATTTGGCATTTGTAGACCTCCTCTTTCTTTGGCATCACAAAGTATTTTCATTTTGATCCTTGGTTTCTTGCCTGCCCAAACAAATTTTGACAACTCTTGTTGCCACTTGGCCAACAAATCCGTTTTATGCAGAATTGGTATTGTTTGGAACAGGAACATCAAACGTGGTAGGACATTCATTTTTATAACTGATATTCTTCCCATCAGTGATAAGTTCATTTTATCCCATTTCTTAAAATCTTGAGTCAGCTTAGTCCATAATTTCTCATAATTATTCTTATATAGGTCTATATTTTTTGCCGTTAATTCAATTCCAAGGTATTTTGTTTTTTTAACTACTTCACATTGTACCAGTTCTTGTAGTTCCACTTGTTTTTGTTTGATCATGTTTTTACATATAAGTTTTGTTTTATTCTTATTTACGTAAAAGCCGGCCAATTCTCCAAACTCCTTTATTTTTTGAAAAAGCAATGTCAATTTTTCTGTTGGGTTTTCCACCATAAACATTACATCGTCTGCAAATGCTCGATATTTGTATTGGTGTCCTTTATGTGTCAAGCCCTTTATTTCTTGATCGTACTGTATTTTTTGTAAAAGTATTTCCAATACCCAGATAAATAATAACGGTGATAACGGACAAC
The DNA here is from genome assembly GCF_001447785.1 of Gekko japonicus. Lineage (NCBI taxonomy): Eukaryota > Metazoa > Chordata > Lepidosauria > Squamata > Gekkonidae > Gekko > Gekko japonicus. Next base: position 77,398 of record NW_015160225.1, on the reverse strand, counting down.
CTTGCCTTGTTCCTTTCTGTACTTTGAAGTTATCTGTCAGTTCTTTATTCACATTTATTTTAGCTCTTTGTTCAGAATAGATAGCTTCAATACAATTTCTAAAATGTTGTCCCGCTTCAATCTTTTCCATCATCTGGTGCATAAAATTCCAATTAAGATTGTCAAAAGCTTTTTCTGCATCAACAAACAGAAAAGCTACTTCTTTTTCTGGGTGCTTTTCATAATATTCAATTGCGTCCATTACTATTCTTACATTGTCTCTAATCTGCCTTTTGGGTAAAAAGCCCGCTTGATCTTCAGAAATTACCGTTTGTAAATAGTTTTTCACCCTTTCTGCAATAATTTTTGCAAAGATTTTATAATCGTTGTTCAAAAGAGATATTGGCCTGTAGTTCTTTACATTTGTTGAATCTTGTCCTTCCTTTGGAATCAAAGAAATAATTGCTTCTTTCCATGAGTCCGGCACCTTTTTGTTTTCTCTTATTTCGTTGGTTAAAGCTTCCAGGACCGGGGAAATTTCTTCTTTCATCTTTTTGTAGAATTTCGCTGTAAATCCGTCCGGCCCAGGCGCCTTCCCCAACTTTGTCTCTTCTATTGCCTTCATCACTTCTTCTTTTTGAATTGGACCATTTAATAAATCTTTGTATTCCTTACTTATTTTTGGTAGTGGAATCTCCTTTAAATATGTTTTAATCTTCTCAAGATCAACTCTAGTTGTTTGGAATAGTTTAGCATAATACTTGAAGAAACATCTCTTTATTCCATTAGGATCAACGAACTCTTTTCCATCTTCTATTATTTTGGTTATCATTCTTCTCTCTCTTCTAGCCTTAAGTTGCCAAGCTAAGTATTTTCCCGGTTTGTTCGCCCCTTCAAAAGATTTCTGTTGTAACTTCTTTAAATTCCAATACATTTCCTGATTCCAAGTCTCATTCAGTTGTTCCTTCAGCAACTTTAATTCTTTAATAATTTGCTTTTTTCCAGGCTTCTTTTTTAATTCCTTTTCTTTCTGAGCAATTTTTTCTAACACTTCTGTTTGTTTTTGAAGTTTTTCCTTTTTTTGCTTCACGTTTTGCGAGATGAGAATTCCTCTCATCACCGCTTTATAAGCATCCCATACAATCTGTATCGGTGTTTCTTTATTTAAATTTTGTTGAAAGAATTGTTTCGTTTCTTCCTTTAACATCTCAATTACCGTTTTCTTATCCAACAAGTCTTCATTAATCCTCCACAGAAAGGGTTTTTTCCTTTCTGTGGAACTCCATACCACCGGATTGTGATCTGAATTACATCTTGGCAAAATTTCAGTCTTATGTGTTTTCATTGATAATTCTTCAGACATCCAAATCATATCAATTCTGGAAAAAGAGCAATGTCTATTGGAATAAAAAGTAAAGTCTTTCTGCATCGGGTTCCATTTCCTCCAAACATCTTCTAATTTTTCTTGCTTAACTAATTCAAAAAAATTCTTTGGCAATTTTCCGCTGAATTCGTTGTCCTTTTGTGGTTTTCTGTCTAGACGATCTATTGTCCCATTAAAGTCTCCGGCCATAATAACTTGCTCATAAGTCAATTGTTGTAATTGGTCAGTTATATCCTTAAAAAATTTTTCCTTTGCTCCATTGGGTGCGTACACGTTGATCAACAATGTTTTTTTCTGCTGAATCATTAATTCCACACCCACGTATCTGCCATCTATGTCCTTAAAAATTTCTGTAGGTTGTAACTCCTTCTTCACATATGTCACAACTCCTTTTTTCTTGTTTGAGGCCGCAGAACAAAATTCAATTCCAAATAAAGCATTCTTTAAATATTTTATATCCTGTTTTCTAATATGTGTTTCTTGCAAGCATATCACGTTGCATTTCTGTTTCTGTATCCAATGATTGATTCTTTTCCTCTTGTTTGGTGAATTTAATCCATTAACATTCCATGACAACAATTTGTACTCCATTATGCGTTTTATTTTAAAGTTCTCCAAAGACGTCCGCATTGTCCGCCTTAAATTTATAAAAGTCCATCATCGATCTGATCTGAATCCTCCCACCTTGATACGTAAAGGATAAACCTTGTGGAATCTCCCATCTATATCTGATGCTCAAAGCTCTGAGTTTGTCCGCCAAGGATTTAGTGACAACTAGTCCTTTTGTAGGAAAAAGGCACAATGACGCAAGAAAAAGGGAATTATGTATGGAATTAGTTTCCTGTAAAATGTGTATGTGACACACATCTCCAGCCATGTTCACTTCACAAGAGACTAAACCAGGAAATAATCTTTATGAATAATGGTAACATTTTGGGGGCACTTTTGGCACCATCTCTGTTGCTCTGGACACACATGAACCATAGTATAAATCTTGGGTTTGCCTCAGTCGCTATGCAGATGTTCTCAAATGTAAGGGCTGATTCTTGACATTTTGGGGGTTGAAGTAGATCCAATCCTAGGTCTCACAACCGGTTTAAGTTCTGGGTCTGAGTCGGCTCTTTTCTTGCCTCTCCTGGTCTCCGTCTTGGCGATTTCTTTCCAATTCACAGATTCGCAAAATAAAGCACTCTTCTAGATGATAAGATTTAGTCCTCCATGCCTCTCTGTTTACGCTTTCCAAAGACCCTTAGAAATATATTAAAAAAGCAAATTTAGTTGAAGTCCTCCTCAAAATGTCGGGCGCAACTTCTCTATGGTAATTTCATGTAGAGTAGGTCAAATTGATACTTTGCAGGCCCTTCCTTCCGCATACAACTCACTTCCGGTCCGGCACCTTTAAAAGTTCCACTGTCTTCCTTTCGCTAATGCCCGTCTAGGAATTCAACTTCCTGGATGTTTCACACGGACCTCTTTCTTTGTGACACCAGCCTGCTCTTCCCACGCTATTGTTCGTGAGTTTCGATTTTACAGTTGCGCACACGGCTCCATCTTCACCACAGGAATGTTAAACAATAAGCGTTTTTACAGTTTTTAAAGGCTTCAATCAACTTTTTTCTCTCCGGAATCGGATTTCTGGGATTTACTATTCATTTTCCGCTCAACCGCTTAATTCAAATTGACTCCAAACTCAGTTCAGGTAAGCGGCACGTTTTTGTTATCTAGCACGTTCAAAACGGGTTTCGCATTGTTTCTTTTAACTCACAGTTGTTGTCCTTCTTCAAAGAGGTCGGCTGACGAAGAATTTATGCCGGTAATCCGGCTCGATCGGCCACTATAGAGTTGCTTGGCACTTGCCTTCTTCGTGGGAGGAGGTCAAAGCCCAATTCAGCTTCTTCCGAAGCTGGATTACGCCAACCTCACACTCCCTCTAGGGCGCTGCTGCCTGCTTGTCCCCCCCCCTCGCTGGGGAGTGATGCGTTGGGCTGTGTATTGCCCAAACTGTCAAAAGTGGCCGTCGCTCGCTTCGCACAATCGCGAAACGCTTCAGTCCTCCATCTTAGCCAGACCGGAAGCCCCAATAGGATTGTTTTTGGGACAGACTAACAGGAAGGTGGGCCAGGAGGTTGGCACCGTCGACACCCCTCTCCTGGATCTCCAATAAAAGAAGAGAACCAGACACATGGTCTCTCTCTCTCTTACTTGATCAACTAGGTAGTGACCCCTGCAACAACCTCTGTCTACTTTATACTCCCCTTTTGTCCAGCTTGCTATCCCCAAACTCTTGCCTCTACTTTGATCTCTTGATCTGCAGTCAAGAGACCCCCACACAGTCCTGCTAAGTTCTGCTAGTGTGGGTCCCTTTAGTTTTACATTTCTTCCCCTCTATTCTTCATTGGAACAACCAAGCTGCGAAGACAGATAAGTATCACCCACCATCACCCTACCTGCTAATGCAACAGTGCTTATTTTAATACTGTATTTCTAAGGAGCTTAATTGAATGTGTGAGTGCATCAGTATTGTTTGTATGTGATTTATTTTCTTTAAGTAAAAGACATTTATTTTAACAACACCAGCCCTCAACTCCTTCGCTGGTAATCCTTGGTGGGAACAGGACCTTGGTATAATTGGCAAGCACCCATTTATAAATTGCCAATTGCTGTAAATAAAGCAATTTGGCTAACAGAGTCCTTGCACTTAACCACTACACCAAACAGGCTCTCTACAAGAGAATTTCAGAAGAAAAATAGCTTGTGTTTCAGAGATTACAACAAAGCTTTTGACTGTGTGAAGCATGAAAGCTATGGTTGGTTTTAAAACAAATGGGTATGCAACAACATCTGGTTGTTTTGATATGCTTACCTATGCTCTGACAAGAAGCTACTGTTAGGACACAATAGGGAGAAACAGAATAGTTCCCGATTGAAAAATGTGTCAGACAATGATGTATTTTATTTCCCTGTTTCTTCAATCTATATGCAGAACACATCATAAGAAAAACTGGATTAGATTTAGATGAAGGTAGAGTAAAAATTGGGGGAAAGAACATCAGAATTTGAAATATGCAGATTACACATTACTGGCAGAACATAGTGAAGATTTGAAATGACTACTGCTGAAGGGTAAAGCAGAAAGTGCCAAAGTAGGATTACAGCTGAACATCAAGAAGACAAAGTAATGACTACTGAGGAATCGTACAACTTTAAGGCAGACAATGAAGACATTGGAATGGTTAAAGATTTTCTATTCATTGACTTAATCATCAACCAAAATGGAGACTGCAACCAAGATATCAGAAGGAGACTGAGACTGGGAGGGCAGCTGTAACTATTTCTTGTTTTAGTGTGTGTGTCTCTTTAAATGTTTGGTTGGAGTACAGTGCTAGTAGAGTAGAATGATTGAGGAAGACAAGTGTGCTGTGGTTGATGGATGACAGAGTGTGAGAGGAGTTGTTTAGAGTGAATCTGTGTGTGTCTGAAAGTCGGAGTTATTCAGTTAGTGAGTGATTCTGAGGAATAGAGTGATATGACAGAGTTCTGTGTGGAAACATAAGAGTTCAGTATATATGTCTTTAAAAAGTTTAAATGTGAAGGAGCTATGAAAAGGGTCTGTGAGACTCTAAAGTTATGAAAGAGAGTCAATAATACAAAGAGCTTAGCCAGTGTGGCTGCCTATGTGAAAGAGAGATTCCTGTCAGAGTGGGATCTTATTGTCAAAACGAAGACTGTATGCGATACCTTGTCAGTTTATTTACCAGTTCCTTTCCCCAAAAACAGTTACAGTTAACTAGCAACTTATTTTGTTCCTTAATCAATAAATCATATTGTGTTTAAGTTTAACCCAGAATTCCGTTCAATCCTTCCTCAGGGCCACAGAGACCTCTGAAAGCCCAGACCCTGGGTCACATTAACAGTAGCAGCAGCAACAGAAACAGAGAGAAGATTTGGAATTTCTTAAAATTCCTGGTGGCAGCAGAAACTACCCAGTTTATAAACACAGAGTATAATTTTAAAGTGAAAACAGTCCCCCCCAAATAAGCAGGGCGCCACAGCAGCCAGGAAGGGGCTAGAAAAGATCAAGTGTAAGGATGTGTCACTGGCAACCAAGATCAAGATAATTCATACTACAGTATTCTCCATGACTATGTATGAGTATGAAAATCAGACACTGAAGAAAGCAGACAGGAAAAAAGCTGGTTCATTTTAAATGTGCTGTTGGAAGAGAGTTTTATGGATACCATGGACTGCCAAAAAGACAAATAAGTAAGTTCTAGATTGAACTAAGCCTGAACTTTCCCTAGAAGTTAAAATGACTAAACTGAGGCTATTGTCTTCTTATAATATGACCAAGTACAAGAGTCGCTGGAAAAGACAATAATACTAGGAAAAGGTGAAGGCAGGAGCCTTCAACTAGCACTGAAAATGGTCACCTTCTTACCTTATACAAAGTAAATCTTACATAGAGCTGTCACAGGCTATACCTTTTAACCCCAACGGTTTTCCTCCTTCCATTCAGTGTATATATCTGTCAGCTGAGGACATACTATTTAAAATGGGCTGTCATTTACAACAATATATACCACAATATATCTGTTAGTCTTCAAGTTATCACAAGTTTCTTTTTTTGGTTTTGCTGCAACAGACTGAAAGGGCTACAATTTCTCAGACATGCAGGATCAATCACGCACCTGAGTTACAAAAGAAAAATGCTTTAGGTAGTATTTTTATTGTTTTCTCAACTGTTGACATTGGCACTTTTATTTGAAAAAGAAAAATATGTGGAAAGTCTCTTTCTAGAGTTACCTACATCACTTCCTTATTTCTGCGAGGTCCTTCAAAAGGCCGAAAGGGTAAACTTCCAGTAGCAGCATGGTAAAAAGTCACCCCTATGCTCCACAAGTCGACCGTTGCACCATATTTCTTTTGGTGCTCTTTCCTCAATACTGCACGTTCATACATGTCAGGATGCTAGAAAATTGGAAAAAGAAAAGCTACAGAGGAATAAATTGCTTTATGAACAATTAGTGCAAAATACTACAGACAGGATGCAAATGAGCTCTTCTTTTGCTTACAGATTGGGTGGTTCTTCCACTTGGAAATTGCAAAAATAAAGCAAAATAAACTGCAAAGCTATTCTACCACTTATGAGAAAGGTTACACAAACCTCTTGTACATACAGATGCCAGAGAACTGGTTTAAAAGATACCCATTATAGCAGTGTGAAATCTCTTGAGAATACTCTTGCACAAGTATTTACGGAACAATACTCATGACTACTTCCTTTCAGTTGTTGTTCTTCTGATAAAAACCCTGTGTGTTCTAGTTAGCTGTATATTATTTGAAAGAGAGAAATTACACAAATGAAAGCAGGTATCTAGAGAAGCAGCATATAAAATTTCTAAATAATTAAAGTAACACCTTTTTAAAAACTAGCATTTTAAACCCGATCTCAGCAGATCTCAGAAGCTAAGCAGGGCCAATCCTGGCAAATAATTGGAAGGGAGAACTCCAAGGAATACCAGGGCTCAGGATGCAGAGGCAGGAAATCAAGCCACCTCTCTGAAACATCCAAACCCCACCAGTGGTCGCCAGAAGTCACCATGACTTTCAGGCATGCAAGCACACACACACACAAAAGAAAAAAACCTAGCATTCTAGTAGTAGAACACATATCGAATCCGCCCATTGAACAAGATAATCATAAATACGTATTTCTTTGCCACAAAGAGAACTAATTCACAAAGCTGTAGGCAAGCAATAAAACAGGTGGCCACCCAAAGATCAGCAGTTGTTCACAGGCCAAAGTGAAAATCTTGAGAGAAACTGTAACTTCCAGGCACACTTCCTCTCAGTGTAGCAATCCCTGATATTCTAACATTCCATAAACAGTTCATAAATCTATATAACAAGAAGACAGGGATTTCTAAGTGCAGTAATTATCATTATCAATACATCTATTTTAAACATGGCTTCATCTGTGGATGAAGAGACAAGTCATCTTTCTACAATAAATCCCATTATGAGGAAAAATCTGAAAACTTAAAAAAAACCCTCCAAAATTATAAAAGTACCACCTGTACCTTTAATAAATTAATGATCCTGCAGTGGCTACTATAGGGGTTGCTAGACAACCACAACAGTATTACTACCCTTCAACCTTTCGTTTCTGCCAATAAAAGGCAAAGGAAAGAGGCAGGTCCCTTTCCAGTGCAGTTTTGGCCTTTGAGGGAAGGGTCACAAGATCAGGCCTACCAACCACCATTGGCAGGCTCAGCTGCTCACGACAATTCAACAGCACCACCGTATAAAAGCCAGGGGTATAGTGGTTAGAGCTTCAGACTATGATCTGGGAAAGCCAGGTTTAACTCCCCACTCTACCCTGAAAGTTTGCTGGGTGATCAGAGGCCAGTCAATGTCTCTAAGCCTAATCCACCTGACAGGGTTGTTGTGATGATAAAATGGAGGAGAGTAGCGTTGCCACCTTCCAGGTAGAGCCTGGAAATTCCCTAGACTTACACTAGAGAAATCAGTTGCCCAGGAGAAAATGGCTGCTTTGGGCAGCGGGTGGCGGCAGTTGGTCTCTAGGGCATTGTACCCTGCTGAGGTCCCTCCACCACCAGATCTCCTCAAATTTCCAAACCTGGAGTTAGCAACCTTAGAGGAGAATGATGTAAGCTGTTTTGGTCCCCACTGTGGAGCAAGGCAGCACAGACATGGAAGATGAAATATCCTATTCTTTATCAAACAAAAGAGGCTTAAGAGCTGCCCTGTGCTATCATACCCAGTGTGGTGTAGTGGTTAAAGTGTCTAACTATGACACAGGGAACCCAGGTTTAAATCCCACCTCTGCCATGGAAGCTTGCTGGGTGACCTTGGGCAAGTCATACACTTTCAGCCAGAACTACCTCATAGAACTGCTGTTGCGGATGAAATGGAGGAGAGAATTATGTAAATTGCTTTGGGTCCCCATTGCAAGAAAGGAGGGGTTATAATTGAAATAAATATAGCTGAAGATGTAGTACAGGTGAAAAGTAGACTGGTGGGTGGGAAGCAGAGAAAGATAATATGGGGGTTGCCAGGAGGGAAAAAGGAAATTGTAAAGGAGAGAAGATATGGGACATCCCCCTGCAAGTCCTTCCAGGTTCCCTATTCTGCGAATTGGCCCAGCACTACCTTGACTGGCACCATGCAACCCAGCCAGTGTTTTCCAGGGAAGAGGCTGCCAAGACACAAGAGAAAGGAAAGGTGGGAAAGCTGAAGACTGGGGGGCAGAAAAAAGTAGGCTGGCTGGAGGGTGGAAAGGGGAGAAGGAAGAGGCTATGAGGGTCCCCAAGGAACAGAAGAACAAAGTCATGGGAGAGGGAAAATGAGATGCCCCTGCAAGTCCATGAGGGTCCCCCCCCCCATTAAATCTAATGTTCCTGAAATAAAAACAAATCTGGTAAGTATGATGCTGCAATGCTATGCAGAGTTATTCCAATCTATGACTTGCTTTTATACTGATGGTATCACAATGTCTTAAGATGTCTCTACAAGAAGTTGTTGGAAGGCATGCAAGTCATCACCAAAATATATTCCAAACCTCAAGGACACTAAAATCAAATGAATTGGCTTACCAAGTATTCTTCTGTACCATAGAGGGAGACAAACTGTTCATCATCTTCCAGTTCCCTAGCAGCCCCAAAATCTGTCAATTTATAAACAGACTGACCATCTTCACCTATAACACGCATTATATTGCCTGGTTTAATGTCACGATGCACTATTCCATTCTCTCGAAGATGATTCATCCCAGCCACTTAAAAATAAAAGCACAAAGATAAGTATATGAATATTTTCAAAGAAACAGAAAATTAATTAGTATTTATTTTTCTGCCAGTGGCCAAAATTTCCTCAACCAAAAAAACTGATGATATTGAAGGTCAGAAGAACAGGATTTTGGACCTGTTTTAATATGAAAAAATCCAATATAATAATGACCAGTCAGGGTACAGAAATGGATAACTATAATTTCATCTGTATACTGTCCTGATGATACAGTGCACTGTGGCAATCCAACATATACCAAATAATCAGGTCTTAAAAAAAACCTATACAAACTTATGAAATAAGATATATTTCGCAACTGCCTGTAGTTTTAACATTGTTGATATATTCCCAGCATATTAACTCTACAATGAGCACTTACTGAACATGTAAATACTTGATCATGTAAATAGTGGCTATCTTTATAGACTTTACTTTAGAACAAAATCTTCACAAAGCATTAGTAGAAAGGCAGTCCACTAGTTATACCAGGGTGGATAAAAATCAATGATTTTTTAAAAAATTAAAAATCAGATTTTAAAAATTTATATCAGATTTTTAAATTCTAAATTTAATTTTTAATAGAATGCTTTTTGAGGAAAAATCTATCTAAAGATACATTATAGTCCAAAGGTTATTCATCATAAAATATGAATTAGTTTTTAATTATGTAGCATTTCATTTAACTTTTTTGGTACATGAATTCCATTAATCTATTCACAATGTCATGCTCTCCCAGAGGTTTCTGTAAGATTATTTTGGGCAATTTTTCTATCTAGAAGATATTATCACAGATTCTTAGTTTTGCAGTTCTCAAAAACGTGAATTGTGTCTGCACGCCTCTTCTTGTCCAAATATGAATGATTAACCTACTAAACCGGATCAAGGTGGGCAGCCCTGTTGGTCTGAAGCAATTAAAGGTGCCATTGGACTCTCTGTTCTACTAAACCAGAGATAGTTCACCTTGCAATGATTTCATAATTATCTATTTCATGTGCTAAATAACCAATCATTATACTAAATAACCAATCCAGCCTTGGTTGGAAGGGTGGGGTAGAAATGTAATAAATTAAATCAAATCAAATCATTAATTTTCTGATATAACTAAAACGAACCTGAAAAGTTATTATACTAAATTGAAACCTTCATCTGGGTTGTAAATATTAAGGCCAACAAGACTGAGCCTTTATGTAGAAAACCATGATTTAAGTCGAGTCTTATTGACTAGTGATTTCAATCATGATTTAAATCAAATCAACCCCAATTTATACAATTATAATTTATGGTGTAATCATACCTACTCTTTTTACAGAAAATATTTTATTGTTAGCACCACTGTCTATTGCTGGGAGTATTACTATGTAACACAGTTATCTTTCCTAGACTGTAATCATCCTTATCTACCTACAACAAAGGGGGAAAATACAGGTAGGAGGAGTCTCATAGCACCAGTACAATTTGACTATAAAAAGGTAAATGCAGCTTTGGACATTTTTAAATTGAAATTACAGCCCAAAGTTAATTAAAATATTCAGACTTTTTCCCTAGATTTACATCTCACACAAACAAGGCAAGTAGCTTTTAATTTTGAAAGAATGGCTGGATAAAGGAACCATTATGCAAGCTACATTGCAGATAAAACAGTGACCAGATTATGATTTTGAAAGTGAGGGGAAAACAGCTCAGTTATGTGTAATGAATATATACAACATCGATTTTCCAGACAAGATTTAGGCTGTCCAAGAGATAAATTTCCCTCTGCATGCTAGTAAGTGAACCATGGGTGTTTTCCTGAACTTCTGCAATAACATAGGCTACGCTTGCACCATCACTGATCATTTTGGGGGTTTTTTACTCATGTCCCCATGCTAAACTATTTCCCTGAAAATTTTAATAGGATAGGCATAAAGCTGCATCAGTTAATCCTGCTGACAAACGCAGAAGTGGAGCAGAAACACTGAGAGTGTTATTTGTATCTGTGTGCTTCCGAGTCCCTACATTTAAGAGGCAAAGGGAATGTATAGTAAGAGAAAATTCCCAGGGCATTAGAAGGCAGCCAGATAACTCCGTGTTGAGCAACAGAAGAGTTTGAGGCCCATCAGACTGCTTAGAACATAGGGGGAATTGGGATGTGTGCACAAAGAGTAGGAAATTCTCTCTCCTTCCTTGCAGCAAGCACTAGGGCTTTTTTTTCTGGAGGAACGCACCAGAACAGAGTTCCAGAACCTCTTGGACAAAATTCTTTTTAAAATGTTTACAAGTTCATGAGTTTTCAGTATATGGATTGAAAATTTCCTCTTGGGAATTCTGGCACCCCCTTTAAAAAATAATAATCCTGGCAAGTACCTACTGCAAAAACATTGTTTAATCATTCACTACATAAACACAGGGAAGAGATTTCTTGCTTGTTTTCCCAACTTTAAAAAAAATATTAATAGTAAGCTATTGCTGCAAGCCTTAGTACCAGCATATGTATCCAATGTTAACAGAAGTCAAACCAACACAATGGTTCTGCAGCAGAGACTGCACACTGAAAAAAATTACAAATGAGGCTAATTTTTCAATACAGTGCCGTAACAGTCAGACAAGCCAAACAAGCAGACAACACAAGGAAAGTTTCACATACCAACATCTTTCAGCACAATCAAGAATTCTGATTCTGGCAAGCCATAGGCATTAGATGGCTCTTCTAAAACTGTATACAAACTGCCGCATGGACAAAATTCCATAACGAGAACTTTATGTCTAGAGGTTGTCTGGAAAAGAAGAACAAAAGTGTTGTGAATTATATGAATCAAATCCCTGTGTTAGAAATAGAAGATTGCCTCAATGGTTAAACATTTTGGAGACCACTAGTACTCAGGTAAAGGATTCTATGGGATCTTCATGTAAGCCTCTTTCCTGTGGCTTTCAAATTCAAGTAAAATTATCTGAAGCTAAGAAAATATAATGCTGATCATTTTTGAAACTGTTATCCTTCACATTACCAGACGGGGGATGAAAAACTGCTTCCAAAAATTCCTTTACAAACAAACAAACAGAGCCCCAACTTTAATCTTTGCTGACAAAGTTGTCAGGGGTTTTCCCCTTGAGTATACTACACATACTACTTGAAGTTCTCCTGGGAAATTTCAAGGAACTATTATGTTATGTGATTAATGTATTATTACTTGAACTGACTACAAAGAAGAACTTCTTATATGGGAGATAAAAAGGGCACTCTAAAAAAAGAGGTTAGAACTATAAAAAGCAAGTAACATTTTTCATAAATGGCAGGGAGTACACCATATACAATGATGCAGTTTATGAGCCCGTTTGTCCGGCAAGGCAGGATATAAATTGAAATAATAAATAAATAAATAAAACAAATATGTTACAGTTGCACATATGCAAAAAACATCTTGCAATGTCCCAGTTAATTACCTCTTCCTCAATGGCAAATAATTTTACAATGTTTTTGTGATTCAGTTTCTTTAATACTTCAAACTCACGCATCTGAACATCAACAGGACGAAGAAAGCTGAAATTATTAAATACTTTGACAGCATACAAGTCACCCGTTTTCTGTAAAAGAAATACTGAGATTATTTTAAAAAGAAAAATGGAAAACATGTCACAAAAGAATTTTATTAATGAAATTCTAGTTACTGTCTTTATAATATCTATAATACAAAATTATAAAATTAACTAGCAATGAGGGGAAAAATTCCATAGATGTGATCATAATGAAAAATGGCACAGTACATAAACACACATGGTATTTACAACACCACTGAAAAACAGAGAGTAAATTGCATTTTGTGAACACTTCAGTGTGAATGTCCATGACCATTATTAATGTTAAAAAAATCTGTCATTTTCCAAAAGAACAATCAAACTGTCAGCTATACAAGGAAACTAAACAGTGAGTCTCCTTTAACAGTGTTAAAGCATTTTCAAGGATATTAATAGGATATACAAACCTTGTGTCGTCCCCGGAAAACATTTGCAGTAGCTCCTTGTCCCAGGATGTCTGATACAAGCCAGAGATAATTTGGAGTGCTCTGCATGTTTGCTCTTGATTAGGTGATTCTTACTTAAGCTTAACAAGGAATTAAAATATTCTTCAGTTAAAAAAATTACAACAGAAGAAAATCTGCTCTTCTTTTTAAATTATAACGTTCACATTTACATAACAGCATAAAATATCTATATGCATGCTATATACTACAAATGCTCTCGCACACATTTCTCTTTTCTTACTGAGAGCTCACAGAGGTGGCCCAAGAAGTCAGATACCCCAACATATACTTCCGTACAAATTCTCTCCTCTGTTTAAAAGAAACTGTCCATCTACACTTGTCCCAACAAAAAAGCTCTTTGCATATGCAGCAATTCTGATGCATACTCAGAACTGTCAAAAGCATTAAGACTCCAATATTCACGACAGTGCTGAGGAGAGCTCCATGCACACAATGTAATGCCTCAATCTTGCAGTAAATGAAAAAGCCTACATGACTCAGGAGTTCCTACACAAGCACTAAAATGCCTGTAGAGCTCTGGATTGGGAGTCTCTATTTGTAAATCCTCTATACAATATAAACTTCTGAAATGAAAAAAGCCTTTGTTCCTATTGTCCTTATACACTGTTTCAGTGGTAACATTTTGCACCAAAACTAGTTTACTGCCTTGCCTGTTGTTCTTCCTTTAATCACTAAATTGCTGTTAAATACAGTTGATTTCTTCAGCAAATGGAAAAAAGTTCATGCAACAGGGAGGAGTTATTTGTACCCAGTTCCCCCTTCCTACTGAAGCCCCCTATGTTACGTGTCACATCATTTCTGGGGATCCCCCCAAATCTTCAGAAACAGCTCTATGGGAGATGGATGGGGCTACAATGGGAAGGGGGTAAACACCAAAGAGCTGTTCCATGTATTCTGCTGCATTCAAGCTTTACTGTATCCAAGACTTTGTGCTGGAAATGTAGTGCATGGCACAGGATCAAAAGTAGATAAACATCACATGACAGCTCAGGTAATCATTTCACACCACTTATTATATGCTAAACGGTGAAGGCTGAAGTTCTTAAGAGTACTTATTAATCATTTCTGTGCAAAATGTTCTACCACACAGGCTATAAAACAAATGGCCTGACAGTTGCGTTCCAAATTATTTCTGATCAGCTCATGAACATTTAAACCTCCACATTTTGATTTTTAAAAAATCCTCCCTAATTTGCAGTTTGTTATTTTTTACGTTTCTTTCCAAAAGACACACCAAGATTCCACATTTGACTAACGTAGCTTGCTACATGGAACAACACTGGGACACCAAGTACCTTGCAGTATCCTAAACAGCCTTACACCCTTCTAAATCTACTGATTTCAAAAGACTTTGAAGGGTATAACTATATTTGAGAGTGCACAGCTAATCTGTCATTTCAAGTGGCAAGGTTATGCTTGCTCGCTCAGGGCACTCAGCTCATTTTTTAATGGGATGGGGCCGTGGCTAAAAGCAGTGCTTATTCCTTCCTACTATTTAGTATTTTCCCACCATCCAAAAGGCCAAAATATTTCCTTTTACCCTTTTTTGAGCTCTCAGCTTTCAGTCACCTATACCAAGATCCCACTGCAATTTTAGAAAGCCTGCAGGTAATTAAAACTTCAGGTCACTCCAGACTTGGCTTCCGGTGGAGATGTAATGGCAGGCTGATGTCTTCACACAGCTAATTACCAACTAGGAGGGCTCCCTGGTCGGCAAAACCTCCCTGGCTAAAGGGGAGATCAAGAGATAAGCTACGCATACCTCTTTAGTTTGCTCTTAGGATGTTTTCTGCTGAGCGGTAACTTTACAGACACCTCCCAAAGTAGAGGATCTGAGGTCCCGGAATTTATAACTTGCTCCTGGCTGCTGCATTTGGAATCCTGGTAAGGACTAAAGCCTGACCTCCCCCGCTTTTTAAGATTTATGGACACTATTATCTACAGCCAAAGAGATTTTCTTGAAGAGACATTCCCTGCTACAGTAACCTCTCTCAAGGGATTATAAAAACCTTTAAAGAACTTTTTGAAACAATAACTCTGGCAATAAATTTAATTAAGAAAGATATGGGGGGAAATAAATGAAATTGTGAAAATTAATTGGATGAGGGATCAATTCTTTTTCCCATCCCTAACTTTTAATCTTTAATTTTATTCGCTATGAAAGTGCGCATGCATGAAAGCTTTTTGGCTGTGAAGACATACGTGCCATGAGACTGTTCTCATATTTACTGTAGCAGTTTACTTGCTACTCAATAACTATACATAATAGAAGATAAGACTGAGATACTCTGGGACTATCTGACCTTGGTTGCCATGTTGAGAATGTTGGTCAAAACTGAAACTAACTAAATTGAAAATATTCTGGAGTACTTGTTTTGGCTTTTTAACATTTTTGTTGCCATGGTGAAAGGACACAAACTGACAGCTGAAAGTGAAACCGTTTGACTCAAAAACACACTCTATTTCTTTTTTAATTGATTATTAATTTATTTATTTCATTCAATTTTTACCCCGCCCCGGCTCAGGGCAGCTTACATAAAAATACATATATAAATACTATTAAAATCAATCATAAAACACCTAATAATTAAAGTTAATATAATATTATTTTGGGTCCTATTCTATAATTACTACCAGAATGAATCCGAACAAGAAAGGTTTATCAGACCAACTTGTCACATCAGATATGATGCAGAAACTATTTGAACAAATGGGATGCAGAACAGAGAGTAAAATAGATAATCTTGGAAACAAGACAGAGGCTTTTGAGAAAAGAATGAATCAAGAGTCTTGTGAAGTTAAAACATTAAATGAAAGATGATGAGAAAGAATTTGAAGTTAAGCAAATCAATGATAAAGTGGTTGCTGTAGAAAATAAAATAGAAGAGATAGACAAAGAATTCAAAAGGCATGTGGGTTTATTAGTTATTGTGGATTTGAGAGAAAAAGAGTTCTGTCTGAAACTGAGAGCTATCCAAGAAGAAACTGATGAAGACCTCAGAGAGAAGATTATATTACTTTTGGCCAATTTTCTGCAAAGGGAAGAGGAAGATATGGAATTCGCAGAATAGCTGAAACCACTCTTTTTTGTTAGGCTTTATGGATAGTCAGTTGGAAAGAAGTTATGGACTTTTGTTCCTATATTCGACTATGGCAGTTAAAATGTTACATGCATAGAAATTTCCAACAATACCTATAGTAGAAGAATGACTAGAAAAGATGTTGGACCTTCTAGTTATGGCTAAATTTATAGTATTGGTTAGGGAAAAGTATAAGTACTCTGTAAGTAAAATAGAGATTGGCCTTTTGCATGAAAAAGTTAAGGACGGCTTGATGATTTGTGGTTTCTCTGAATAAGACATTTGCTTAAGGGGAAACAAAAAGAGAGAGTTCTTGTTTTATATACAAGCAAGGAAAACTTTGTAATCAAAAGTATATTTGTTGTAAAGAAAATCAAAAGTCTTTTATGTTATGTTAGCTTTCAATTTTTCTTTTTTTCCCTGTATGTTTCCTAGTTTTATTTATTTAATAATTAAAAAAAACCCAGGTCACTCCTGCAATCTGCCTCAACAGCAGGCAGAAGCAATGGGCGCCCCCAGCCAAGCCAACTCCCCAAGCTGCCTCTGCCATCCATGTACAGGGTGGTGTCCTAAAGAGATGTCACCTCTCCTGCTAGGTAGTCTTAAACTGGAAGAAGAAACGAGTCTAGAAGACTAGGCATAATCCAGAACGACAGAAATGTACAGGAGGAGGCTGGTCCTGTTTCTGCAGATAAGATATTTTTATTTATTTATTTTTTCGCATTTATATCCCGCCCATCCCGTAAACGGGCTCAGGGCGGGTTACAACAATTTAATTTTTTAAAAGAAAAATGTTAAATGTCAAGTAAACAACGCTTCTACAATGCTTGTTATATAAATGAAGTTGAAATCCAGACTTGCATAGTTTTTCACAGGGAAGACCTGAATCTGGAAAGTCTCAGTCACACTTACTTCCCTAGGCATTGTAAGACGCTAATGATACATGTCAGATACCTGAGGTCTAGCAACAAGACTTGGGGGGGGGGTTTTAACTTGTTTATAGAAAGCCTTTTAAAAAATCAGACTTGTACACCAACAATTTCTTGCAGCCTTTTCAGGGAATCCAAAATATACATTATTTCAGGCCTTTCCCATATTTCTGTAGAAACACCTGAAGCCTGCCCAACCTTATCAAGTTTGAAGCCCAAGGGAGATTTCCAGCTCTGTATTCAATGGACTGCACAAGATGTCCTTTTTTTAAAAAAGTCATACAATATCCAAACTGTTAGTATAATAAGTGCTGTCCAAAGCATTTTCAGTATCTAATCCAGTTGCAGAGACCAACTTGCATGCCCACTGCTTGTTCCCTTGGCTGACTTTATTATATAATTAATTCCAATTATAGTTCTGCTAACTGCTTTGTTTAAAAAAAAAAAAGCTTTATAAAACTTACATCTCCATAAAGCTTTGTGTGTATTTCAGCAGCCATTTCTTAGACTGTTTTATCGATGCCATTTTACATCTTTTAGAAATGTTGATATTATCTGTTGTTGCTTTTGTATAGCTTGATAGTTTGTTTTATTGTTTTCAATGGGTTGTATTGTTTTAACAGAAACTTAATCCTCCTGAAACATGGATCCATAGAAAGGCAGGATTTCAATGTTTTAAATAAAGGGTTCTCCTATGGGTAGGTAATTCAAACTGTTTAGAAGCATACAGTTAGATAGGGTTAACCTCCTTCTTCCCAAAAGATTTTCCTCTGCTACTGCAAAGGCTGTGGTGGAAATTACCACAAGTTACTATGTAGAAGGGCTACCTGCCCTCCGAGTTCAACTAAATTCCCAAAAAACTAAGCACTTTTTTTGCAACCAATGACCGATTTGAGAATTTGATCCCAAGTCTCATAAACCCAACATCAACACAATAGAGACTTTAACACCCAGGGGAAAGTCTGAGCCACACTGCTCAGTCCTTAATAGGAACAGGCAGAACGACGCGAGTCATACACACATCTCTCAGTACATTGCAACTGAGCCGATACACTACCTCCACTGCAAAAGATTTGCACCGGAAAACCGGATAACGACACCTCTGTAACGATTCCTGCAGGCTGCCTCTTGCACGCATGTCTGAACGCCTCCTTTAAAGAAGCGTGGAGGCCCCTGAGACACAAAGTAAGCGGACACAGGAAAGTAGCGGAGAAAACAGGATAGCGAGTCTTTTGACAATGAACAAGAATGCGGCAGAGTCATCAGTTTCTTCAGAAGTCCCAGTCCTGAACAGTCCCGGGGGAGGGAAAAGAGGCGAAGGACGACTGAAAAGCCTGCCGGGATGTACAGTGCAGAAACGGGAAGTTTTGGCCGCTGCAGGTTGGCTTGAGAAAAGCTGCACCTGCCAGTGACTCCTTCCCTCTAAAACACGGGACCGTCTCCTCTCTCGTGCCTTTTGGTCACCTCCGCTCCGCGCTGCGCGCACTTCTTTTTTTCTTCCCTTCCCTCCACCCACCACCCATCTCCGCCCCAGCAGCTGTTACCAACGCTTCAGAGCAGGAGAGCGCCGGGAATTCCCCCACCTCAGGCCTGCAAGGCTGACCAAGCAAGCCTCCAACAGAGAGACGCATTTCCCTCCCACAGAGAGTCGTCGTGCACTTGCTTTTTAGGAAAATGAAACCGGCCGACACGTTTCCTGCGGGCCTCTCGCTCCGCCTTACCCGCTCCGAGGCCCCTCCGTCGCCCCCCTCGACCCCGAAGGCGGGAAAGGCCCTTCCGCAGCCCTGGCCGAAGCCCCGCTCCAGCTCCCGCCGCGGCTTGCCAACCACTTTCCTTCGCACGGCTCAGCTCCCCTGCCTGCTTCCGGCTTCCTGACGCGTAGGAGGCGGGCCAGCTCCACGCAAGACCGAGGCGGGTCGCCCGGTTTGGTTTTCGCCGGCACACCCCTTTCCCATAAACCGCCCACCGCGGAGGGGATCGCAGAGAACGGTCACATAGACGCCCCCCCCCCCCCGGAGGAGTGAAAAGCAAATGCCGATCAAAACAAAACTGCGGTTTGAACAGTAGATTGCTGACCGGAGCAATACTCCGTGTAAATCAGCCGACGAGTTCCCATGATCTGCAGATGTTTTCTACGCCACAGAAAGTTCCCGTGGCAGTTAGGCCCAAAGTGGATTATCTGCCCTACTGTTTATTTCGCTCTTCCTCCAAAGGAGCTCAGACATACTAGAATGTAGCCTTATCCATTTGGTCATCACAACACCCCTCTCTGTGGTAGGCTAGGCAGAGAGTTTGTACTGGCAAAAGGTCACCCAACAAGCTCCAAACTGAATGGTATAAAATGCTGATTACTTTAGTAAAGACAAAAGAATGTACAGTGTGTGTGTGGGGGGGGGTGCCTCCCTCATCAACCTGAAGAAATGTCCACCATATCACCACTCCCTCACACCAATTCCCCCGAGCCAGATACAGCCAGATACACCAATGCTACAAGGAGGAGGCAACTTAGGAATGTGGCTAAGACATTTGCACATAGTACTCCTGCAATGCACTGTGCTGCACAGGCCAAGTACCAGCAAGATCACCCTGAGGTGCTCAGAACAACACCTTCTCCATATGAGCAAAACAATCCAGTAATCAGAGGTCATTTCGGGGGGGGGTGGAGCAGTTCCCCCTGGAGAGGTGCAGGGGGCGGGGCACATGATGAAGCCCCGCCCCCTGCTTCCGGCCTCCCCGCTTCCAGCCCTCATTCAGCCAGAAGGAGGCAGGAGAAGAGGGAGGGTAAGTTGCTTCCTCCCCGCCTCTCCCCACCCCTGCCTGCCTGGGGCCAGGGAGGGCCTTGGCAGGGCTTCCTCGCACTCCTGCTGGCCTTGCTGGCTTCCTCGCACTCCTGCTGGCCCCTGATGTCAGGGGGTGTGGCATATGCTAATGAGTTATGCTAATGAGTTCCCCTAGCTCTTTTTCTAGGAAATGACCCCTGCCAGTAATACAAGTAGGGAGGCCATCACTTTCGTGGAAGGTAGCAGGAGTTGACTTAACAGACGACTGCTCCTTAAATGGACAGTTCTATGTGGCCTGCTCCAGAGTGAGCTCATCAAGTAGCCTGGTGATCCTAGCACCTGAGGGCAGAACCACCAATGTGGTCTAGAGAGAGGGGTCCTTCAGTAGAGGGGGGGGGAGAAAGTAAGTATGTCTCACTTCATTTCTTACACTACATTAGGGTTGCCAAGTGTGAATTCAGCCACAGCGGGGGACTCTCAGCTGGTGGCTGGAGCGCGAGCCACATCCACATCGGGGTGGAGTTCCCCCCCAGGGCCTGATCCGCCGGCGGCAGGGAACGGGCCTCTGGGGCGGGGCTTTCCCCGCCCCCTGGCCCCCCGGGGGGACTTGGCAAGCCTACACTACATTCTTCTCCATTAGAATTCCTACAACAAATGTCACATTTCAAATTTCACATCATCAGTATTATAACTGGATTTACAGAACTTAAATACCGTAGCAAAGCACGGGTATCAGGCTAGTTGAAATATATTACAGCACAGAGAAGTTGCAATGAAAATGCAGAATGGATTTTGAGAAACTGGTCCTGGACCAGGAATCATGCTTCGAGATTAGAATGATAGCCCCTAGAAGAAAATGTTAGGCCCTGGGAGTAGTTTACGTGTACTGGGACTGGAGTGATAGCAGCTGAGTGGGTTGAAGGTCCCTGGGACTGGGATCACTGCTCTCTGAATGCAATTACAAATCTTGAAGTGTCATAAAATACATTTCATTTTAACTTCTGGTAGTTGTGCAATTATTCCCAAGTCAGCTGCACCTCAAGTTGGTATCAAATGAAAGGCCAGAAGCAGGAAACTGTTTGCCTGTGCCTAAGATACTGAAGAGCCACAGGCAGTCACAGTACTTGTCAAGATGGGCAAATGGCTTGATATAAAGAGATTTAGATATTAAAATCTTCATATAAAGAAAGTACCCATCACCTAGACTGTGGGATGGGATTTTCAGAGACACTGGGATGGGTGCTAGTGGTCAATTTTGTTGTGTCCGACTCTTCGCAACCTTATGGACCACATCACGCCAGGCCCTCCTGTCTTCTGCTGTCCTCCGGAGTTTGCTCAATTTCATGTTTGTTGCATTGATACCACTGTCTAACTTTCTCAGGACAATCCCAGGAGCTGTCATTCTAGTCCCAGAGCATTTTATGTGGGTCCAGGGACTGTCATTTTACTCTGGGGTCTGTCATTTCACCCCCAGAATACCTGTACTATTCCCAAGGACTGTCATTCCATTTTGGGAAACTCATTCCAGTTTCAGAAGACTAATTCCAGTGCCAAAGTCCTTCTACTCTGGAGGCTGTCATTCCAGGCCCAGGGCAGGTTTCACAAAATCTGTTCCACATTTTCATTGCAAATAACTTGGATAGCCTGATTGTCAAATCTGGGAAGCCGAGCAAGGGTCAGGTCTGGTTACTATTTCGATAGCAGACCACCAAGGATGTCCAGGTCGCTAAGTAGAGGCAGGCAATGGCAAACCACCTCTGGATGTCTCTTGCCTTGAAAACCCTATGGGGTCACCATAAGTCAGCTACAACTTGATGGCTATATATACACACACACACACAAGTGGAGACCCGCAAGAAACTTGCGGGATGGTTATCCTATTCCTCACACCTTTGCTTCCTCCTGTCTCCCTCTACCTCTCTCAAACTCTTTCTCCCTTCTGCCCCCCCTTCTTTCCCTCTCTCCTCCATGTATGGTTTGGAGGGTGAGATCTATGGCATTATACTGATCTGTAGTTCCTCCCCTCCTCAAATCACACCCTCCCCAGGCTCCACCCCACAAATGTCCAGGAATTTCCCAACCTGGAGTTGGCAACACAATTTCCTTCCCACCCAACAGCCAACCTACCTTTATCATAAGAACATAAGAGACGCCAATGTTGTATCAGGCCAAAGACCCATCCAGTCCAACACTCTGTATCACACAGCGGCCAGAAATACCAGGTGCCATCAGGAGGTCCACCAGTGGGGCCAGGACATTAGAAGTCCTCCCACTGTTGACACCCTCCCCCAAGCACCAAGAAGACAGAGCATCACTTGCCCCGGAGTCCCTATTTATACTTTGTGGCTAATAGACACTGATGGACCTCTGCTCTATATGCTTATCTAATTCGCTTTTGAAGCCATCCATGCTTGTAGCCACCACCACTTCCTGTGGCAGTGAATTCCATGTGTTAATCACTTTTTGGGGGAAGAAGTACTTCCTTCTATCCGTTCTAATCTGACCGCTCAGCAATTTCATTGAGTGCCCACGACTTCTTGTATTGTGAGAAAGGGAGAAAAGTACTTCTTTCTCTACCTGCTTTATCCCATGCATAATCTTATAAACCTCAATCATGTCACCCCTCAGTCATCGTTTCTCCACGCTAAAGAGCCCTAAGTGCTTTAACCTTTCCTCATAGGGAAAGTGTTCCAACCCTTTTATCATTCGAGTTGCCCCTTTCTGCACTTTTTCCAAACCTATAATATCCTTTTTAAGGTGTGGTGTCCAGAACTGCACATAGTATTCCAAATGAGGTCGCACCATTGATTTATATAGGGGCATTATGATATTGGCTGATCTCTTTTCAATACCTTTCCTAATAATCCCTAGCATGGCATTGGCCTTTTTTATTGCAGTCACACACTGTCTCAACATTTTCAGTGAGTTATCTACTACGACTCCAAGATCTCTTTCTTGTTCAGTCTCTGCCAGTTCAGAACCCATCAATTTATATTTAGGATTTTTGGCTCCAATGTGCATCACCTTGTGCTTGGCCACATTGAACCCCATTTGCCATGTTGACACCCACTTGCCCATCCTTGACAGATCCCTTTGGAGTGCCTCACAATCCTCCCTGGTTTTCACCACCCTGAACAACTTTGTATCATCCACTTCACTGCTTACTCCCAACTCCAAATCATTAATGAACAAGTTAAAAAGCATTGGACCAAGTACTGATCCCTGCGGTACCCCACTGCTTACCACCCTCCACTGAGAAAATTGCCCATTTATACTCATTCTCTGTTTTCTATTAATTAGCCAGTTTTTGATCCATAAAAGGACTTGTCCTTTTATCCCATGATTTTTGAGCTTACTTAGGAGCCTTTGATGAGGAACTTTATCAAAAGCTTTCTGGAAGTCAAGGTAAACAATATCTATTGGATCCCCCTTGTCCACATGTTTGTTCACCCCCTCAAAGAACACTAACAGGTTAGTGAGACAAGATCTTCCCTTACAGAAACCGTGCTGAGTCTGCCTCAATAGGTTTTGTTCATCCATGTGCCTACTAATTCTTTCCTTAATAACGGTTTCCACCAATTTACCCGGTATCGACGTCAGACTGACAGGCCTGTAATTTCCCGGATCTCCTCTGGAACCCTTTTTAAAGATGGGAGTGACATTAGCTACCTTCCAATCCTCAGGAATGGAGGCAGATTTTAAGGAAAGATTACATATCTTTGTCAGGAGATCTACAAGTTCACATTTGAGTTCTTTCAGAACTCTCGGATGTATGCCATCTGGGCCTGGTGATTTATCAGTTTTTAAGTTGTCTATCAGTTTTAGGACCTCCTCTCTCATCACCTCAATCTGACTCAGGTCTTCCAACACCCCTCCTGAAATCAGTGGTTCTGGAGTGGGCAAGCACTTCTCATCTTCCACAGTGAAGACGGAGGCAAAAAATGCATTTAGCTTCTCAGCCATTTCCCTATCATCCTTCAATACTCCTTTTACCCCTTGGTCGTCCAAGGGCCCCACTGCCTCCCTGGCTGGTTTCCTGCTTCTAATGTATTTGAAGAAAGTTTTATTGTTGGTTTTTACGTTTTTTGCTATATGCTCCTCATATTCCCTTTTTGCCTGCCTGACCTCAGACTTGCATTTTATTTGCCATAGCCTGTGTTCCGTTTTATCAGCCTCACTGTGACTAGCTTTCCACTGCTTAAAGGAATTCTTTTTACTTTTTACAGCCTCCATTACTCTGTTTGTTAACCATGCAGGCTTTTTCCTATACCTGTTTGTGCCTTTCCTAACCTGCGGAATATATATTTTTTGAGCTTCTAGGATCGTAGTTTTAAATAGATCCCAAGCTTCCCCAATTGTTTTGACCCTTTCTACTTTTCCTTTCAGTTTCCTCCCCACGTGTCCCCTCATATCAGAGAAATTACCCCTTTTAAAGTTAAAAATGGTTGTGTGAGTCTTTTTGGCCAATTCTCTATTTGTACAAATGATGAACTCAACAACATTATGATCACTGTTTCCAAGCGGTGCAATCACTTTTACATCTCTCACCAGGTCTTGAGTGTTACTTAGGACCAAATCAAGGATCGCCTCTCCCCTGGTAGGTTCCGTGACCATCTGCTCCATAGCACAGTCATTTAGAGTGTCTAGAAACTCAATCTCTTTTTCCCGACTAGAACACATATTGACCCAATCAATGTGTGGGTAGTTAAAATCACCTATTATTACACAGTGTTTTTGTCTAGTTGCTATCTTTAAGGCATTCATCATTTTATAATCCTCCTCTATCTTTTGATCTGGTGGGCGATAACAAACTCCCAGTGTTAAGTTTCCTTTTGGCCCCCCTATTTCAACCCATAGAACTTCCAGAAGCGAATCCAATTCACTTAGCCTCTCAATCTTTCTAGACTTTATACCCTCTCTGACATACAGAGCTACCCCACCTCCAACCCTTCCCCCCCTATCCTTCCGATATAATATATAACCGGGAATCACTGTGTCCCACTGATTTTCCTCATCCCACCAAGTTTCAGAAATACCCACAATGTCTATTTTTCCCTCCGACACCAAGCACTCCAACTCCCCGATTTTACCTCGGACACTTCTAGCATTTGTATAGAAACAGCTGTAATTTCCCTTACAAGTTAAGCCTGCATCCTTCCTCTTGCTATCTCGAGTCGTTGTCCGGCAGTCCATGTCACCAGCCATGGCCTCTGTGGACAATTTCAATCCACCTCCCTGTAGAAAAGCAACCGGTACCCCCTCACCTCTCTCAGATGAGCCAACCCGAACCAGAGACTTTTCATCTCCTGTCGGCTTTCCCCCAATATTCAGTTTAAAAACTGCTCTGTCACCTTTTTGATTTTAAGCGCTAGCAGCCTGGTTCCTTTTCAGGACAAGTGGAGACCGTCTCGTCTGTACAGATCCCTCTTATTCCAAAAAGCATCCCAGTGCCTAACAAACTTGAACCCTTTCCCCCACACACACCATCGTCTCATCCACGCATTGAAACTCCTGATCTGTGCCTGTCTCTCCAGCCCTGCGTGTGGAACAAGTAGCACTTCTGAGAAGGCTACCTTGGAGATCCTGGACCTACGTTTCCTGCCCAGCAGCCTAAATTTCTCCTCCAGGACCTCACAACTGCATGCACCACAACCACTGGCTCCTCCCCAGCACTATCTACCAGCCTATCTAAAACACGCGCAATGTCTGCTACCTTCGCACCAGGCAGGCAAGTCACCATACGGTCAGTACACGGGTTCGCCACCCAGCTGTCTACCTGCCTAAGGATTGAATCACCAACTACCAAGAGGCCTCCTCCCACCCTGCCCAGGGATGGTTCCTTGGTGCAAAAGGATACCAGCTCACCAGCTGGGGAAGAGGTCCCTTCTGAGGGCACATTCCCCTTATCCTCTGCACGGTGCCCTGTTTCCCCTTGACCCTCATGCTCCCTGACAGCGGTGGGGCTGCCAGATCCAGAGTGGGACATATCTAACAAGTCCCCGAGAGTCTTTTCTGTGTGCCTAACTGACTGTCTCTGCTTCAATAGGTTTAGCTTGGACAGAAGTCCACTGCTCTTAACCTCTACACCTCTCTGGCTCACTGGCTGGTAGAGCCCCTTTTGTCTGTGGACTCCAGTCCCAATCCCCACACACCTGGGAATTGAGATTCCAGCACAAAACTCCTGGTATACTTCTGATCCAAAAATCCTTGTGACTGTGTCTATCTATCATATGGACTTTTGTAATGTATGAATTGGTCCTGAAAGCTGCCAGATCAAACATGTGACATGACACTGTCAGATTAATGCCACCTAAATTTGTCCATATCATTACCCTCTTAATCTGGAATAATCTACATCCCTCGTCAAGCATTTATTTATTTGAACATTTACGCCACCCTCCCAGCCAAAGCCAGCTCAGGGCTGCTTACAAAAACAGATAATTACATTAAAAGCCTGTTACGATTAAAACAATTCTAAAGCCATGATAAAGTCCTAGTGATCATTGTTATCCATAAACAGTAGCAGCCATCATTCACAGTTCTCAGTTCGCCGTCAACTCACAGTATTTGTTTTGGTTGTTCCTGCAGTACTTGTTGTTCTTTAGGCTGTTGATGGCAGTTTCCGGAATCCAGGGCCCTCTCCCATTCAGCCATCCTATGTTCCTCATTGGGGGGGGGGTGGCGGCTCCCAAAAGCCTGGTGGAAGAGCTCCGCGGGCCCTGCGGAACTGTAGAAGGTCCCATATTGTCATCATATTGTCAATCTCCGCTAGTAAATCTCCCTGCTTCAACCATAATCAGAACAGGAAATCCATTCATTCCCACCCCAGCCTATCTCTTGCTGCAGTCGGAAGGTTTATGGGGTTTTGTGTTACTTTTGAACATCTGCCCTTAAAAGTATTTCCCTCAATGAAGGATAGCTACTCCATACTGTGTGTGTGTTAAGTACTGTCAAGTTGCTTCTGCCTTATGGTGACCCTATGAATTAATGACTACCAAAACATCCTATTGTTTAACAGGCTTGCTCAAGTCTTGCAAACTGGAGGCTGTGGCTTCTTTACCAAGTCAGTCCATCTCATGTTGGGTCTTCCTCTTTTCTTGCTGCCTTCAAGTTTTCCTAGTATTGTTTTTTCTAGTGACTCGTCTTCTCATAATGTGACCAAAGTACAATAGCTTCAGTTTAGTCATTTTAGCTTCTAGGGAGAGTTCAGGCTTCATTTCATCTAGAACCCACTTACTTGTCTTTTTGGTGGTCCATGGTTTCCATAAAACTCTCCTCCAACACCACATTTCAAATGATCAACTTTCTTCCTGTCTGCTTTCTTCACCGTCCAACTTTCATACCCATGCACAGTCATACAGAATACCATGGTATGAATTATGTTGTTAAATGCAACACTGGTAAAGCAAAAGCACTCACCAGGGAGACTTTTAAACAAGATACTATGCACATGCAATGTCCTTACCCGTAAAAAGCAGCTATACATACTTATAGTTGTTTATACTGTTCTGTTTGTTCTGATGGGAATTTTATTAGTTTTTGGAATTTGCCTTTGTTGTGCTTCAGTGGTCCCTAAGACCAACAGTACGAGAATCAAACAAATGATGATGGTTGCCAAATATTGGGTGGAGGATTCTGAGTATGCAGTCCCAGTAGATACAGCCTTCAGTGGTGGTAATGAGCCTTAGGGTGGTCATTTCACCAAGGGGGGGGGGGTTGTAGGACAAAGGATCCATGGATGAGATTGATTAATGTGATTTCTGATATTTCTCTTGACATGTAGAATGCCAGCTGTCACTGTGCCTTATTAGTTTGATTAAAGTAAATTCAGATCTCAGCATTTAGCTCGGACCGAAGATATAGAGTAGAATTAATTAGAGTATTATTTTAATTGCTAAAGGCTCTTTTTTAGAAAGATTCAGAAAATAATGGAATGGAATGTACATTTTGAAATTACAAGCTCTCCAGTTGAAGGACATCCAAAAGTACAATTATGAGATGGAAAGACTCTGAATGTTCCCAAAACAATATCTTTCTTTGTAGAGCAGAGCATCTGGTCCCAGGAAGTCTGCCAAGAGCTAAGTTTTATGCATCTTATCAGGAAACGCCCCATTTTTAGGCTGAAGCAAATAAGTCAGGAATGATGCCAAAAGAAGGCCCCCCTGTTCATTGATGTTTTCCACTGTTCCGGGACCAGATAAGCAGACATAGTTATTGACACTTATGATCAACGAAGGGGCATGCCAATAGAAAGGTGCCAGCTCAAATGATGCTCTGATGATGACACCTATTGGACACCAATTAGGGATTTTCTTTTGTGTAAACTGTCACGATGTCATTTGGGGTATAAAATCTATTGCCCTTCCTGGTTGGGATAGAATATAGCTTGGTGTTACTGCGTGCCAAGGTATCCAGTCCTGTATTTTCCTGATTATTGCAATAAACAGAGTTTATCCAACTCACTGGACTCTGACTGTGTGTTCCTCATTCGACCCTGGGAGCACACGGGGCATAGATTTGTGCATCATAGTTGACTGATGCTGTGCAGGAACATGTGTATGTGCTTTTGCCTTGCCAGAATCATATAAGGCTTGATTTAAACATATTTGTGAAAGAGATGTTTCATTTTTTACAGCAATACCTTTATTTACCTGTGTCCAGTTCATGCATCTGCAATCACCCTGGGATCAGCATGCCTCACTGACAAAGGAAATGTCAGTGCCCCTTAATGGCAATGGGCAAGTTTCTTCAATGTGCCTTGATGGCTTTGGCCAAGTTCCCATCACGTTTGAAAGAAATGAGTTTAGCTGGGGGGGGGGGATGGATGGGTGTCTGTGAAATAAGCATCATGGAAGACTGAAGGACATAACACAGAGAGAAAGAAACAGCCATTGCTGAGTGAACCAAAGTACTTGGTGGGTGCAGAACCTCCTTATGTAGAGATCTGATGTAGGATAGTGTATACCTGTTGCATTCTGCTCCCCTACCTGTGCATTTGTAAATTAAGTAAATAATTTACCTCCCCCTAAGCTAGTACAAGCCATCACACACGGAATGTTGCTTGAAAAGCAACAGATAAATGCTTCTCATATACCCAACTAGTTAATGCTGTCCCTAGGATCCTGGCCTGCAAATAACTTCAGTGCCTACTTCCTGTGACCAGCTAAAGACTAGCGAAGTTAGGGAATGATGATGCTATTGACCTCTATGCCCTACTACGGGTACAACAGCATTAATGGAGCAGGTGCACTGTACCTGTGGTAGCTTACATATCAATTTCTAGAACTCACTACCACAATCCTGTCCAAATACCGTATTTCTTTACAGAAACACCACACACATACTCTTCTACCTCTCACTGATTTAGGATCAACACC
Source organism: Gekko japonicus (assembly GCF_001447785.1). Taxonomy (NCBI): domain Eukaryota; kingdom Metazoa; phylum Chordata; class Lepidosauria; order Squamata; family Gekkonidae; genus Gekko; species Gekko japonicus. The sequence goes on along the minus strand of NW_015160225.1, from coordinate 48,041 downwards.
AAGGAAACAATCAAATGATTCAAGACACTTTGTGGATTTCACTGAATAAATTTATTTTTGTATAAAAATGTAGAATCAGATCCTATTTTTGATCAGATCCATTAATAACTCTGCTTTGTAGCATACACTTCAGCATTACGACCTCTCCAATAAAATGACTATCTACAAAATGGAGTTTGATTGTTTTATTTTATATCACCAGACATGAGCAAATGAATTTAATTTCTAATCTGCAAATATTTTACTCAGTATTTTAAAATGTACACAATATATAACCATTGCTAAGGACTTTGAAGGAATTTATACATTGTTAAACTTCAAAATAAAAAGTAGGTATTTTATTTCTGCTGTACTACTTACAGCATACGGTTTATCCTACAGTGTTTTATATAGGTATGCAAGCAAGTTAAGTTGTCCACATACCATATATGTATCAGCCAACACAATGCAGGAGGTTTCATGTGCACTTTTACACAAAAAGGCTAAAATACATACTGATGTAAGCACAAAGCAACATCATTCAGTCTGAATGGCACAAAACTGAGCATTCATATTAATTAATATCTGAAGTTTCTGATTACAGGAAGCAGGCAAAGATTCCAGTAGACTTCTTAGGGTTTTGCTCTTTGAAAGAATACCTGTTTTCATAAAAATAGATACCATATTAGACTTTAAGAAAACTGAGATGACCAGCAGTAAAGCAAGGATCAAACAGGCAATTCGCACTATTAATAAGGAAGTAGGAAAAAATCCAATCTAACTTTCTCTGGAAAATCTTAGGCCTCCCTGTGTGTGTTTCCTATGCGGCTATTTGTTTAGAAACCAATCAAAGACTCCTTGAGACCAAAGCGTGGATTAGAACATTCAAATTTTGGTTAAATCTACACTTCAAAACCAATGCTAAACCTAACTGTCTCATTTCCCAGGTTTTGGCTGAGTTCCAGTCTTCCTCATGGTTATCATATATAGAAAAGAAGATAGCTGCAATTGGGATCAGTTTTGAAGAATTGTTGTTTCTGTCAGAAAAATCAGCCTTTGTTTTAATCAAACAAAGACTCTTGAATATTGAGTTATAAGAACTGAGTAGTCACGCCTCTGGTAGATGTTCTCCCCTGAGGTTAGGGATATCTCCTAACCGTTCACTAACAATGTATTTCTCTTGCCTCCTTGATCCACTTATTCACAGATCTTTATGCTAGCCTGTTTTAATGTTTTGCCTTCTGCAGTACTTCATGGGAGGTTTCAAAAGATTCCATATGCACAAAGGGTATGCAACTGTGGCAGGAATGAAGTAGAAAGTATTGAGCATGTCTTTTTCCACTTGAGCTACTATTCTGACATTTGTACAATGTATTTAGATTGGTTATTATTGGATCTAATAGGCCAATCTGATGAACATAAGGCCCTCTATTTTCTTTCTATCCAAAGTGCCGTAATTATTGAAACAGTGGCGAATTTTCTGTATCTGCCTTCTAAAAGGAGAGAGATGTGTTAGGATTTCATTTTCCTCCTGTTTGTTTTTCTTTAATCTGCTATGCCAATAAAGATTGTTGTTGTTGCTACTGCTGCTTTGGATCAAACAGGCAATCAGGATGTCAGATTCCAGTTTCCTAGAAATTTTTGTTACTGTTTTTGTAACTGTTAAGGGCTCCCCCAACTGGGTAGGCAATAGTACCATAACCTCAGCCATTGTACACTGTTCTAAGAGCCAGCCTTTAATATTTCAGATTTGTACGTGGTTGGCAGTTGCATCTAAATATGGCCACACAACCTTGAAAAAAATGTGACAATGCTGTAAGCCTACTGTCTCAGCCAAACACTTCACGGGAGAAGGGAGAGAGATAGAAAAAGAGGCACACAGCATAGTCTGGGTTCACATTGTCAGAGTAACTTTTCTGCAGCCTAAATTGCCTTGACATACTTTGTTCTGGACCAGCTAGTTCAAACTAGTCAAGACAATTTAAGCTTTGGAGATGGATTACTCACTAAAGAAGAGTTACCCTATTAAATCTGAACCCAGATCATCCTGCTTCAGCATCAAGTTGTGCAGAGTTTAATTCTCATCCCTAGCTCCTGTACCAGTGCTACAGCTCAGAACTTTCAGTGCCAGCAGAAAGGTGACAAGGAAGACAGGAGGTGCCCATAAGCAGAACTAAGCTGTTGAAATGTATAATTAGAAATCATAACATGCTGAAGAAAGTTAAAGTCAAAACATATTCACCTACGTGCACACACACACACACCTAACAGTACATAAATTTACCTTTAAGTAGTTTTTAAAAACTTTAGCATCAGGCTGCTGAAGTGCTTGACAGAACTCCTATAAAAAGACCAAAGTTTAATTATGTGGTTATATTAGTCCAATCATCTCCTAGATGCTAACTGCATTCTTGGAAAGCTGAATGCATCAGAGATGGCTACTCTAGTGACCAAAGATAGGTATACTAATGACCAGGATAGTCCTGCACTGTTATCTCAACTATTAGATGCACCATGAGTTCTACCTCTAAACTAATTTTCTCTCACATTGAATCTACCAGGTCAGATGATTAATGCACTCATGCTGTCACGTTACGGTATATTTCGTACAAACAACAGACTCCGGAAAACCTATTTAAGTAGGCTTCAGGATTTGCCCAATTAATCCCAGGTATCAGCTAGAATGAATTCCTACCTGTATTATTTCAGGTGCTACCTGCAGTGAAGGCAGATATTCTTGCTGAAGATAATGAATACATTCAAGGCCCTAGGAAAAATACATCTGATGTTTTGAAAATAGTTCAATATTTTTTCTTATTTTTAACCCTAAACAATATCTTTTTTTTGCTTGAACAACTACAGATTAGGCTAAACTGGCCAAAGAATAACACAAAGGAATATTAAGTAACCTCGAGATAGTCTCCAATGCAAAGCGAGAAAGAGAACCCTAGATTATATGGGACTTTTTGCACAGTTGGTTACAGTCAAAAACTGCAAACCACCCACACCATCATCATCTGATCATCTGTAGCTTCAAACATCAAAATTTGTCATCTCCTCCATAACTCTAGTAGTCTGATCTGTTACCCCATCCTTCTTGCTTCTCCCAAAATCTGGAATGCCCACTTCCTCCTTATCTGCCTGCTTCTCTTTTTAGGTCACCTTCCTGAACTATTGCTTCAACAAAGTTTTTCTGGGTGACCCAGCTTATCTTGCCTGAACAAGCACTGTCCCTCTCCTGCCCCCTGGCACACAGTCTTCATCCTGCTCTCCAGTTAAAATACTCTAATTTTTGTGGCCAGAGACTATTTCTATGAGCTACAGAGAACCTTGGACTGTAGTGGTGCTAAACACATCATCCCTATGCTCAATCTGCTATCATTACACATGTCCCTTCCTAACTCTTTCATAAGACTATGGTAAAGGTGAAGAATTTTAATTATTCAGGAAGCTTAGGTAATTTAGCAACCAGCCAATTTATTGATGCATGTGTGCAGTTCATATGACTTATTTCAAGAGTCTGAATTCAGGAAGCTGGGATGCAGAGGTTTGAAAGAAACTTGGCAATGGCACTGCTGAGTCAAGGAAGCAAGAAGGCAAAAGACAAGGGACATCCACAAAGACCATCTACTAGAGTATGGGGTAGTGATCCAAACAGCTGCAGATGCTAGTCCAAGCCCCATGGATAAGATACCAAATAAAACAGCCAACTTTGTGCTATCCTTACCCTTTTGAGATGAATTGTTTTTAATGTCACTGCACACTCTGACAAAGCCTATAGAAATGGAACAAGAATATCTTAGCACAAATACTGAAGCATTAGAAACAAGATGATTGCATGCAACATTTCTGCTTTACAAAGTCACTGTTTTATCGACTAGATTTATTCACAAGATTCCTCTTCTAAATTGTATACATCTCCCTAACTCAGTCTGTGTGCATTTAGCAAGTATCTCAATCGAAACAATGTTCCAGAAAACACACATACCAATACTGTCTGTGCATCTGCTAAGTCAAAGGTTTGCTTTAAAGGTGCTAAGAAACATGCAGGGACAATGTGTTTGTAGACAAAGTCAGCAAAGCCAACAGGTCCATCTTTACCGCCTAGAAAAACAGAAATAAACAATATCAAAGCCTCTACTCATGTTCTTATCACAAAAGTTAATAGGAAAAAGAGCCTTGCAATTGAGGTATTATCTGTACCAGCAGCAAATACTATAATGTTTGAAGGGGAAAGTATCAGCGAATAAAACACTTTATCCATAAAGCCATCATCAGCCTAAGCAAGGACAGTGTGAAGACAAAACTTACCCCAAAGTTCCACCAATTTTGAAAGAATAATAAAACAAGTTTTCTGAGCAATAGGGTCTGGGTAGTCCACAGCTCCTTGGATAATTGTGAATAATACATGTTCTACATTCTCTGCACCTAGAGAAAGTAAAGTTCAGTGGTAAATCTTATTTGAAGCAAAGCGGCAATGAAGAATGAATTCTTCTGACATTGTCAGTCTATACTGGACAACAATCCAAATGCAAAGTTGGCCATAAATGTATATATGAAGAGAGTTCCAACCTTATACTTTCAAATAGTACATACGTAATTATTTTATAGCAAGACTTGCAAGGGTTTTCATCTAACACCAAATCACTTTAATGATTTCCTGTAATCAGTCTTTTGAGCTAACCAAACCCATAGTGATCTGAACTAGTGCATATTCTCTGTGATGGAAACCATGGCAGCCAGCTGGGAAAAGAAACCTGTCCTCTAACGGAGTTTCAAAAGTCAGAGATTCAGTAACTCTATAAAGCAAGAGTGTCAAACTCAAATGGATGAGCAGACAGGGGCCACTCTCATAGTTCACTGTCTAAACCACAGTTCCCACTCAACCTGCAGTACCCCATTTCTAACTCTGCCCAGGTTCTGCTCCTCGATACCACTGAGCATACTTGATCATGCCATGTGACTCGTGGCTGGTACCTTGAGGTGGCCTCCCTTTTCCCCCTGAGAGGGAGAGAATAGTAGGTGGGGGTGGGAAAGAGGGAGTGGGGAGAAAGGGAAATGGGGTGAGAAGGATTAGGAAGCTGGGACACAGCCAATCTCTTAAAACCTTACAGCTACCATGTACACCTCTCTAGCTAGCCAAAGAGTGTTCTGTTCGCCTCCAGCCAGGGAAACAAAGTGGGGAAAGGAGGGGCTTTCTGAAGACAAGTGGAAAGCTCCCTGACTGGCTGGAGAAGTGTACAGGAACCCAAATTGCAGGGAAGCTGCTCTGAAGCAGAGCGAATACAGCAGGGCCAAGCAGAACAGCTTCCTCATAGACTTTTGCTATCAGTAGCTCTGGTTTCCTGCACACCTCTCCCAGTTTTTGTTTTAAGAAACTTCCAGCATCCTGTCCATTTTCCAGAGATACCAGAGTAATAGGCTGGGCAGCCATTTGGTCCAACAGAGATTGCTTTTCAGGCCATAGGAGTGGTCTTGGTAGGGTGAATGTGGTCCATAGGTGACATGTTTGCCACCCCTGCTATAAAGAATCTAGATAAATTAAGGAAGTAATCCTAAAAGTATTAAGATTAAACTTTAAAATTCCTTTGCTTGACAGTCCTTCACATCAATGGAGCTGCAGGAGGAAGACACCAGGAAGGCGGTTTGGGGGGGGGGGGGGGGGGGAATCTCTGAAATTAAATCAATCCTCACCCTGATTAGCTATGACTTCACTCATTCCACTGCCAGTAACTGTTTGCAGAAAGGCAAAGTAACTCCTTCGTAATATCTGTTTCTCCAAAGCAGCAGATTGGTCGTTTTCCTCTGCTGGGCGGTGCAGTACTTCAAAAATAGCTCTCAGCAGTGGCATAAACATTTGTTGAAGAAATGGGGAGACTTGGGTCTATTAGAGGGTGGGAATAGCCAGTTAGCTGACAAAATTGTAACATGCATAAGAAAAAGAGCAAGATGCTACAATTCTTAGTTTGATATCGTACCATTAACTCAAGTATAAGAGATTTTAATTGAAAAGCTACAATAGTGAGTAAATATACACATTATCAACAAAACACAAACTACTACAACCACAAGATAAGGGCTGGGAGTACACATTTGTAACGAATGCCCACCCACCCTGACCCTCAAAACTCTGGTGATGGAGGTTTTTTAATTTATTTATTTTACATTCCACTTTATATCCCGCTCGAACCCCCTATCCAGGGGTCTCTGAGCAGCTTACAAGTCGGTGCTAGTCACCATTTCAATTTTTCCTAGCTAGGGCCACAGGTTCTATGCGGGGTGGGGCAACCTACCAGGCACCCCTGTGGTGGTGGTTGGTGTTGTTTTTCCTTCAGGTTCTTTTTTTTT
>NW_015160225.1:0-41361 GCF_001447785.1 Gekko japonicus | reverse complement strand
ATTAACTGCCTGCGCCACCGCTCCCTTTTGCAGGACTTGTGTGGACAAAAAAGCCACAACTGAGACAGTTGCACTAAGGAACTGCTCCATCTGAACTTCTGCGGACTGAAGACAGAGGACAGTGTTGTCTGAGTGCCCCCGTCCTTACTGCTATGTAACTTTTGCTCCACAGGGATCTCACAACCTTCAATATCAGTGTTTTGGAGATCTCAGGGGTCTGCTGGGGAAAGGGGAAAAAGAATTATGCTTTTATGTGCATAATCCACAGGACCCAAGCTGATATATTTAGGCTCCCAGCTGTCTCATGTTCACAAAACCTTTATAAGGAACAGAAAGTTTAGTAAAAAATGTAAGCCAACTGCTTTACAATGCTTTCCATTAATCCACACGTCCCTATGAAGTCAACAACTATTCCAGCTTTTCAGAGGATTAGCTGTAGCTAAACTAAGGAATTGCCCAAGGCAGACAATAAGTTGGGAGATCCAAGCCAAGAATTCATGTTTCAGTCTAGAATAATTCACTGAACCATACTGGTCACATTAAAATACTTCTGTTAGCCATTTCACATTTGTATGAACCAGCCCAAAAACCACACTAATTTTGTTAACATGACAGCATAGTCCACAATAATTTCACTGAGGCAGCCCTAAAATAACAAATGCTAACAGACATTTTGTTTTGCTTTTCCATACAGATTTTTAAACAGCAGCTCACAGTAAAAAATGCACAGAACTAGCAAGACTGCAGCACCAAGCAGTATTTTACTTTAAGTTACTTCCGATATTCCTTAATGGCACTATTTGTGAAGTCCATGCTCAGTCAACTGGATCGTCAGAAACAGGTTAAGAAAACAGTGTTTCCTTCTTCCATTTACCTACAACGTTCTGTATCTTCTACTCCTTAGATTCCAGAATACGGCATTTAAGCTATGTAAAAGTCGCTGTCCAACCATGATTTCAATTAAGAGAATATTTTTCTATTTTTTAACTCTAAAGCAGCATTTTGTGCTCCTATGATGTTCTGAGAAAGCAACGAAACTTTGTATAACAGAATCACCCCTTTGTAACCTGCATCTGCCAACTTTCACCCATTAACAGATAAATCGGTCCAACCCTGCTCAGTGAGTTAATGCTTGGGTAAGAGCCACTCTGGCTTTTACATATGTTTGACATCCCTGATCTACGTGTTTCTGAAAGTTTCTGTATGAATTTTCCATGCACACTTAACTTGAAGGTGTATTTAATCTTACATACCCATAAACCTTTGTTATAAAATAGAAAAAGAAATACACTGTTCACCATCTTCAAAGCAACACATATTAAGAATCCGGCCATTAAATTACTATATTCAGAGATCATTAGCTTGCCAATACTGAAATACCCAATATTAACCATGCAGATGTCTAGAAACAAAATAAAATCTCTATGACCTCCTTAAAGTAAGGTTATTCTGAGAATTAATCAAGAATTTCATGACCACTTCTGCATTTGAGAACATAAAAACATTAGAGAAGGCAATGTTGGATCAGGCCAAAGACCCATCCAGTCCAACACTCTGTCACACAGTGGCCAAAAATACCAGGTGCCATCATGAGGTCCAGCAGTGGGGTCAGAACACTAGAAGTCCTCCACTGTTGCCCCCCCCCCCAGCACCAAGAATACAAAGCATCACTTGCCCCAGAGTCCCTATCTATACCCTGTGGCTAATACCTACCAACCTCTGCTCCATATACTTATCTAATTCTCTCTTGAAGCCATCCATGCCTGTAGCTGCCACCACCTCCTGTGACAGTGAATTCCATATGTTAATCAGCTACTCTTTGGGTAAAGAAGTATTTCCTTTTATCTGTTCTAACCTGACCACTCAGCAATTTCATGGAGTGCTCACGAGTTCTTGTATTGTGAGAAAGGGAAAAAAGTACCTCTTTCTCTACCAGCTCTATCCCATGCATGATCTTATAAACCTTGATCATGTCACCCCTCAGCCGACATTTCTCCAAGCTAAAGAGCCCCAAGTGCTTTAACCTTTCTTCATAGGGAAAGTGTTCCAACCCTTTTATCATTCGAGTTGCCCTTTTCTGCACTTTTTCCAAAGCTATAATATCCTTTTTAAGGTGTGGTGACCAGAACTGTACACAGTATTCCAAATGAGGTCGCACCATTGATTTATATAGGGGCATTATGATATTGGCTGATCTGTTTTCAATTCCCTTCCTAATAATCCCCAGCATAGCATTGGCCTTTTTTACTGCAGTCGCAGACTGTCTCGACGATTTCAGTGAGTTATCTACTACGACTCCAAAATCTCTCTCTTGGTCAGTCTCTGCCAGATTGGACCCCTTCAACTTGTATTTATAGTTAGGATTTTTAGCTCCAATGTGCATCATCTTGCACTTGTCCACACTGAATACCATTTGCCACGCTGACGCCCACTTGCCCTTCCTCGACAGATCCCTTTGGAGTGCCTCACAATCCTCCCTGGTTTTCACCACCCTGAACAACTTTGTATCATCCACAAATTTATCCATTTCACTGCTTATTCTCAAGTCCAAATCATTAATGAACAAGTTAAAAAGCATCGGACCAAGTACTGATCCCTGCGGTACCCCACTGCTTACCCCCCTCCACTGAGAGAACTGCCCATTTATACTCACTCTCTGTTTTCTATTAATTAGCCAGTTTTTGATCCATAAAAGGACTTGTCCTTTTATCCCATTATTTTTTGAGCTTACTTAGGAGCCTTTGATGAGGAACTTTATCAAAGGCTTTCTGGAAGTCAAGGTAAACAATATCTATTGGGTCCCCCTTGTCCACATGTTTGTTCATTCTCTCAAATAACACTAACAGGTTAGTGAGACAAGATCTTCCCTTACAGAACCCATGCTGAGCCTGCCTCAATAGGTTTTGTTCATCAATGTGCTTACTAATTCTTTCCTTAATGACAGTTTCCACCAATTTACCCGGTATTGACGTCAGACTGACTGGCCTGTAATTTCCCGGCTCTCCTTTGGAACCCTTTTTAAAGATGGGAGTGACATTAGCTACCTTCCAGTCCTCAGGAATGGAGGCAGATTTTAAGGAAAGATTACATATTTTTGTCAGGAGATCCACAAGTTCACATTTGAGTTCTTTCAGAACTCTCAGATGTATGCCATCCGGGCCTGGTGATTTATCAGTTTTTAAGTTGTCTATCAGTTGCAGGACCTCCTCTCTTGTCACCTGAATCTGACTCAGGTCTTTCAACACCCCTCCTGAAATCAGTGGTTCTGGAGTGGGCAAACACTTCTCATCTTCCACAGTGAAGACAGAGGCAAAAAATGCATTCAGCTTCTCAGCCATTTCCCTATCATCCTTCACTACTTCTTTTACCCCTTGGTCATCCAAGGGCCCCACTGCCTCCCTGGCTGGTTTCCTGCCTCTAATGTATTTGAAGAAAGTTTTATTGTTGGTCTTTACATTTTTCGCTATATGCTCCTCATATTCCCTTTTTGCCTGCTTGATCACAGGCTTGCATTTTATTTGCCACAGCCTGTGTTCCCTTTTATCAGTCTCACTGAGACTAGCTTTCCACCACTTAAAGGAATCCTTTTTACCTTTCACAGCTTCCATTATTTTGTTCGTTAACCATGCAGGCTTTGTTCTCGATTTATTTGTGCCTTTCTTAACCTGTGGTATATATTTTTTCTGAGCTTCTACGATTGTAGTTTTAAATAGCTTCCAAGCTTCCCCAATGCTTTTGACCCTTTCTTCTTTCAGATTGTACTGATAGTTTGCAATTAAGCTCAGTAGCAATTACAATCTCTTTCCTAATAATGTCTAAAAAGAAAACATTTAAAGGGACACATGCAAACAAGAAAATCATGTTTTTCTCCTGAAGCTTGAATTCTCTTCAAATGTTCAGTTTTTAATTTTGAAATGGAACTGAACTCCTACCTTGAACTTAGCTGTGATTTGATTTATTAGGGGAATGAACTCTTGAAGGTCTTTTGCTTCACAGTCCTTGAGCATATGTTCAGAGGCTGAAGGGATGAATGGAAGAACTTCTTCCTCTAAACAAATAATCATTCGGTGAAGAAAGGTGCGGACACCACTTCTAAGAACCTCCTTCTGTAAGGGACAGCTGAGAGCTGGCAGAAATGTTCGCAAGCAGTCGAGATACACTTCAGAGCAGCCACATTGTTTTACTGTCTGCTTGTTGCTGAAAGCTTTGCTAGTACGGCTGTGAAAAAAACAAAAAGCCACCATCAGTCTTCTGCTAGCCTATACATAAAGCAGATCCTTAGAATGAATCCTTCACAACAATCCACTTTCTTTCAAGACTGATTTGAAAGTCGAATCCCTGAAACATTTTAAGCAGTTATGCCTTATTTTAAGTAATGCCATTACTTACATTGCATGACTACACTTTAAGTTTATGGAGACTGTTCTAAAGAGATGTATAAATGTACTACTCAGGTATGACTGGGTAGCTAAATAAATATGACACACACACCCCGCAGTAGTATTTTCCCTTAAATAGAGAGACAACAGAAGTCAGTTTCCACAAAGGTTGCTTTTACTTTGGTAGCTCTCAAACTTGGGAATTCTCTTTTAAATTAATTCTACCCTCATCAAACCTTTACTCCTTTAACAAAGGAATATAATAGAACATAAGAGAAGAAGCCAGTAGCCAGCAGAAAATCACAGCTAAGGTATGCTCCTTCATTGACAAATATACGAAGTATCCATTATCGCCTGTGAGTTTACAGACTCATTCAGAGCCATTACTTTATTCACAATGTTTGAACAGTGCTGCTCCCACCTTGCAAAGCCAACAGCATGATTCAGACAGTCAGCCAATGCCATCTGTCTATCCTCATCTTGTGCCATCATAAGCTTTTCTAAGAGTACTTTAAATTTCTCCATTAGAGGAGTCAAAAGATTTCTCATTAAAGCCTGCTTCCTTTCTGCTGAATAGTCACTGTTCACAATTAGTACCCCGGCCGTCTCATAAATGAACAGTTGGTCATCACTGCTTAGCAAAGCCTGGTAGCCATTTTCCTGGAACCAAAAACAAAACAATGTTCAGGTTTGTTTAAAAAAAAATTACCCCTTTCTTCTGCTTGTAGAATTCTAAAGTAGGCAAAAGACTTACTTGCACTACAAATACAATATAATGTTATAACAAACGTTACCCCACAACCTCCCACAGCCAGCTTCCATGTAGATGTGGGGCACAGAGCATTAGCTTTGCATGCTGAAGGTCCCAGGTTCAATACCTCCCATCTCCAGTTAAAAGCATCAGAAAACAGGTGATAGGAATGATCTGTACCTGAAATCCTTCATAGCCACGGCCCATCAGTCAACAAGACTGACCTTTATAGGTCAATTATCGGACTTTGTATAAGGCCACTTTTCTGAGAATGTTCATTTTTGATGATGTATTGTGGCAATTTTTAATGGCAGAGTCATCATGAAGCTGATGTGAAAAGCCTTGGACAATCATCAAAGCAGCATGGTATGATGTTTACGCTAGCTTATGCTAGATTCTGCAGACCTATCTCAATGCACTAGTAGTGAAAAGGGACTGGATGCCAACTGGATGCCAATGATTTCTTCAGACAAATTTTGCAAATGTAGTAAAGCTGCGAAAGCAGACATTTAACTGGGTGAATTCATTGCATTCTGCTTTTGAGAAGCTGCCTGAAACCACTATTTATGTGGTAATCTAACATTTAGTGTAGTATAAAAAGTAGTTTAAGAGCTTAAGATGGTAGCCAGTAAATTCCAGATTTCTGGGATACCCAGTAATAAAACAGTGATCAAGCCAGTCTGTAATTGAAAAATACATATACGGCGGTCCCAGACAGTTTCTGAACTCATTGCTTTAAACATCTAGATGCCTTGTGATGACTCAAGCCCAAGATCTGGAACATTCTCTATTTTGCAAAATGCAATGATAACATGGCACACCTAAGCCTAGTAGTTCAGAAGATGTGCAATATGCTCACCTCAGCATCATAAAATGATGCACTTACATGTGTATATATCAGATCCCATATTTTAATAGCAGATTAAGCTGCTCATCCCTCCTCCATCCCTCCTCCCTCTCCTGCCTTTTTTCTTTTTAAATATTTGTGTGTGTGTGTGTGTGTGTGTGCGCGCGCGTGTGTGTTTTTGTGTGCTTGCCTGGAAGTCATGGTTGACTTCTGACAACCCCTACTGGGGGTTTGGACATTTTTCAGAGAGGTGGCTTGATTAGCCTGCCTCTGCGTCCCGCCTCTGGTATTCCTTGGAGGTGTCCCTTCCGATTGCCTGATTAGTTTCTGAGATCTGATGGGATCAGGCTTGCCTGGGCTATCCAGGTCAGGGCCTCCCTCACCTGCCTCAATGGACCTCACACCTTTCTGAACTTCAGGTTTGCACTGCCCATGCTCAAGAATAAAAAAAATACTCACTGGAGGAGAGAGTTCTAGTAGATCTTGTATTCTGTTCAGAACATCTTCAATAAAAGGGTTCGTTTGCTTGCTGAAGCATAAAATGGTTACATTTTTAAACCTTTCAACTATTTTTACCTTTATTTTCAAACAAGTCTTAAATGTTAGTTGTTCATGTAAAGAGCAATAAGAATCTCACCTCACATTACAGAGTACAGCATGACACGCCCCCCCTTATGCATCCCTCCAATTTATTGTAATGAACTACATGTCACAAAGTGATGTATTAATATAAGTTTAAGAGAACACTAATCCGCAAGCACTTGTAAAAAAATCTGGGCTACATTTGCAAGCTGACATAGATGTTTCAGGACTATGCACTAGAGATGGGCATGAACCAGCTCATGAGCCAAAATTTGGCACAAACTTGGGCTGGTTTGGAGCCCCCGAACCAATGTTTGGGAAAGGCACTTTCCCCAAACATTTACTGGGTCTCCGCAGCTGACCTGTTGGGTTTAAATGGCTGTGAGTAATTTAAACTGGTTGGTTTCACTCCCCCCCCCACTTTGAAGCTGCCAGCCATTTAACCCTTCCCAGGCAATCCATGCCCTTTCTCTCAGCTGTACCTTGCACTCACCAGTTCAGGGCCTTTTGGCTCAGTTTGGGGTTCAAAGGCTAACTCAAACTGAACTTTTAGGGTTCATGCCCATCCCTACTATGGACACCAAAGAATAAGCATCCCAGAGGAAAAAATAATGAACTAGTTGGTACTAGGGCTGCCAAGTGGGGGCGAGTAAACCCCCACTTTGGAGGCCCGATTTCCGATGCCACGGAATTGGGCTCCGGGGGGAACTCCACCCCCCGAAGCGCAGCGTGGCTGCGTCACCAGAGGTGACGCAACCATGTCGATCACATTGGGGGCGTGGCCCGGATCGTCAGAGGGAAAACTCTATGGTTTTCCCTCCGACAATCCGGGCCACGCCCCCAACGTCGGTGACGCGCGTGCACCTGAGGACGGCACCCGGAGCTCAGCGAGGCTCCCCCGCCGGTGAGTTTTTTTGACTTGGCAACCCTAGTTGGTACGGCTAGACTCTCACAAATCAAGTGCCCAGGCCTTCATACATAACAAACAGGCCATGATTTCTTGTTACAAGAATGAGCCTTGGAAGGCCTTCTTTTTGTGACTTTCCTTTCTATCCCCAGGTCTTCTTCCCTGTATATAACTGAACCCCTAGTTTGTCATTGCATCTGATTTGGACATCATGACAACCATCAGGGCACACCAGCAGCTGCATGTGGAGGAGTGGGGAATCAAACCCAGTTCTCACAGATTAGAGTCCACACTCTTAACCACTACACCAAACTGGCTACAGTAAGTGAATCATACATGAGGGTGGGGAGAGAGAAGTGCAGAGCCAGAAGATAATTAATTACATTTGAATGAATTCAGGTTTTGCACACATACACACACACTGCTATAGAGACCCTTTTCAATGCCCTCCCAACGTCATATCATGATATTTTGTGACTATGAGAAGATATGTTTGAGCCCATCACTGGGAGGGGTTATCTAAAAGTGATGCATGTGAGGCACCAAGATCCATATTCTGCTATTCAGAAAAAAACCTTTTCAATTCCAGGAAATCGTTTAATTAAGTCACCAGCTTTCAGCAGCTTACTTGAGAGACTTTACAAATCTGGAGAAAAGGTAAGCTACTCTGCTTCGAACTTTTGGATTAGTATGGCGAAGACCTCTGTGATCCAAGAAGGCCATCTGCAATAAAGATTGGGAAGCTTCATAAGTGCTTAAAGCCCCTGGAATCTCTTATACAATGAACAGCAAGGCAAGCAAACACCACAACATTTTTTGCAAGTCTTTTTAAAAAAATCCAGGATAAACACAGTGTCAGGGATACCACATATATTTTTTTTTATTAAGGATTTAGTATGAACTTACTAAAACATTTGGAATGTGCTGAGGTTCAATGGTGAAGAATTTTTCATATCTGACCACAGTTTCAAAGAATTCCAGTGTAACAGATGTATGCTGATAAGCGCTAATACCCGAGGTAACCAACTACAGGAGGAGGGGAAAATAAAACAGACAGGATGAGCACCTCAGTTAGCATTTTCCTTTAACAAAACACTTTATCAACCATGTCTGCTTGTGTCATACTCACAGTCCGCATCATATCCTGCAGAGCACTAGCTTTTGTATCACCTGAAAAGTGAGCACCATGAGATACTGGAAGAGCCTCAGCCAGCATATAGAGTAGCCTTATTGCTACTTCTAGTTCCATAAATGGCTTTGTCTGCCAGTTCCTACAAAACAAAACATGTCTAAGTAAATGCAGTGCTTTTGTTGTTGTTCAGTCGCACAGTCGAGTCGGCCTCTTTGCGACCCCATGGACAAGATCCCGCCAGGCCCTCCTGTCTTCCGCCATCCTCTGAAGTTGGATCAACTTCATGTTCGTTGCATCTATGACACTGTCTAACCATCTCATCCTTTGCCGTCCCCGTCTTCTTTGACCTTCAATCTTTCCCAGCATCAGGGTCTTCTCCTGCAGTGCTAATGAATGTAGTGCTAATGAACTTGAAGTCCCCATTAACTATTCTAAGGATCCTCTAACGTTGTAAAACGCTCTTGCCCCACAGACCCTTAAAGAAATGTGTGGGCAAGTAAGCATCAACACATAACTCCTCACCTACTAAATGTTAAAAAGATAATTTATGCACAATATTTTATTTTTTTGTGTTACAGATACACTTTAATCAAAGCTGGAAAGGGGTATAAGATTAATACGTTTTTTCAGATAGTGCAACTGGCAAACTACAAAGTTTGGCATGGCTGGTTAAATATGGGGCCAAGAATATAGTTTGGGAGCATCAGATGCCATTGTACTACTGAAGCAAAGCCAAGTACGGAGCTAAGCAGCAATCTGGATAAAGATCCAGCTTCCTTCACATAAGAGCTAAATCTGCATTACAATTTGGACCCAATTGTTCCCTTTCACCGTGAAGCATCTTCTGCCAACTGAAGAAGAACTCCTCACTCAGTGGAAGGGAAACAGTGAGCTGTATTCCACTGCTCAGCAAACGGCAGTCAGTTCTTCCAGGGCAAGAAGTTTCCCTTTGGCACAAGCAGCTCTTCTGCTGCTAGATGAACAACCCAATGGATTAAACTGATAATAAATATTTTTAAAATTTATGCTCAGATTCCCTACGAATCGCTGATCATATGACTTCTCAAGGACTGAACTCTTATTCCTCATTGTTTTATATGCCAGTGAGTTTATAAACATTTACAATGCACCCATTTATTTAACCCTTTCATTCAAATTAGCCGCAGCATCTGATTTTGCCTTCTCTTCATTCTAGCTAAAGCAACAATGGTAACAAGATAAGGCAGACTGTTCCCTACTCTTATAAAAGGACTAAAAATGATTGCATTTAGTCAGCTTCCCTTTTCTTGGGGCCTGATGAAGCTACATGGATTTGTGGCTTTGTTAACTGGTCTGCAGAAGATACCAAGAGAGTTGCAGAGCAATGTAACTTTGCATTCTGCATCTACACATCAAATAATCGGACTGCTACTGTTCCAACCAACGCTGCTGATATTGAAGAACAAATGGTTAAAACAAACTAGCAAAGGCCTCCAAAGAAATAAAATGAAACTTACTGCAGGGTAGTGTTAAAAATTCTGCGTACAGAAACCAACAGCAATTCAGGCGAAACCTGCGCAAGCCTGTCCAACAGCAGTTTGAGCTGTTTTCGGTATTCTACAAACATTGCTTCATCTTCACCCTGGCAACATATGCAATGGGATGACATCAACCAGTATGTGAATACACATTCTTTGTAGTATATGCAAGTAAAATGCAAACCAGTTATTTGACTGCTGGGACAGTGAAGCAAAGAAGAGATTCCAGAGCAATCTTATTCTTGCTCCAACAAGGAGTGGCCTCTCTTGTGCTGACAAACACCAAAGATGTGCCAGTTTAGGGGATCTAAATCAGCACAACACCACCACTGTGTCAGCAATACCTACTACCAATGCGTGCCTTATACTAGCAGGCTACCACCAGTGCAAGGGGGAAAACGGAGGAATCTCAGGAATGATAAAGAAAGGGTGCAAGTACACAACACTAAATGTTCTCCCCCGATCATGAAAGGCAGGCCAACAAGGCAGCTACCCCTCCCTTTGAGAACATCCTGCCAATCCAGACTTGACTAGTGAAACCGAGACCTGATCAGGGTACATACATTCAAGGTTGGGAACGCTTCTAGAGTGCATCTGTGAACCTGATTTTCACATAAAGAAGGTCTCCCATATTATTGCCTCCAAGTCCTGCTACATCTCTGTTGGTGTTCAGTCTGCTAAGCAGCATTAATACGTTTGGCTAATAGCATTCAGGGGTCCTGAGCTAAAGTACATCATACCTGAGCCATCGAATGCTTTACGATTCTAGAGGCCTATATTAGATCCTGTTGAGTTTTTTGGCCTCTGTGGCGATTGCCAAGAAGGGTGGGGTTTTTCCAACAAGAAGAACGCTTGGGCTTAAGTGATACAGAAAAATCCTGTTACACCTGGAATTCTGCTTGGGGTTTTGCAGGAGCAGAGTATGTTAAAAGATGACTACTTAAGCAGAAAACCTCCCCAACATCTGGAGTCTTACTTGGAACAGCACCCACCTTATCTAGCATTCTGAGGAACCGAGATAATACTGAGTGAGGGCAAAGGCTCTGTAGATAAAGTGAAGCTCTCTCTTCCGAGGAAGGACAAGCAATGGACAAAGCCAGAAGACCATCCGAAAGCAAAAACAGTATATACCTTAGCTCACTGTGATTAGACAGAGATCCTTTGTGATGTTGTAGGGGTTGAAAAAACTGAGCAGGAAGATGTGGCTCTGCCTAATAAAAATGTGTGCATTTGTCCTCTGACCTCAAGATAGGTGGTGCCAGAAAAAGCCTTTAAGCTTGGCCCTAGAAGTTTCTGAGTAATAGTTTGTATGGCCTTGGGTGTTCCTATATATGTGACTGCACGGACACTACAAAGAGCAAGAAGCTTTTTCACTGTGCCTAACAGTGCATGTTTAAAAAACGCTTGGCTTCAGGTGATATGCACCTGAACCCCTGTGTACACATGCATGTGCCTATATGCATAACAGTGTACATTTGTTACTACTCATCAAAATTAGAATTGGCTCTATGGCCCTGCAGCTCCAAAAAGATTCTCCTACCAGTCACTGATAGAACAGTATTAATTAATAGTAATTTATTTAAGCTTTCTTCATATCTTGCCAAGACACTTGTACGGTTTCTGTAATGACTGAACTAACTACAAGACTAAGTGGCCAAATGGAACATCTTACCTCGTTTTCAAAGTTGTATTCCTCATCATATCTTAATTTCTTCATAACTGCTAACATAATTGCCTGTGGTAAGGAAAACTATTAAGGTTAGCTTTGTCTCATAATCTTGTAAGAAACAGTAACAGGTGAAAAAAAGAGTTGAGTACAATTCTGCATTGATACTGCTTGAAGCAGAGATGTTTTATCACTAATTCAACAGTCTAAACCCAACTGAACAGACTACTAGGAAAGTAGCATTCAATCAACAAAAACCTTCAAGAACAAGAAAAGACCAGCTGCACAGACATGACTAAACTGCAAAACTGAAATTTGCCTCACATTAAATTTGGGTTATGATGCATGCTATTCATTATCAAGTATTTTCGAAGCATATCCATACTGCTTTGTGGCTTTTTCGGGGGGGGGGGGGTAAAATAAGTTACCAGTTACACAGCTGGGTGGTGGGAATAAGGATAAGAGGAAATAATTCTTACCTCTACATTAGCTTTTTGCTGTTCTGAAAGCACAGGAAGCTACAAAACAAGAACACAATATACTTTTGAACCTATTCCCTGAAGCAATTTCCACAGATTTCTTAAGGAACCCAACTTGTAACACTGTCAACAGTGTAAAGACTTTAATCTACCTGCTTCAGTATATGTAGATAATCATAACAAAACCCAATAATATTAGAAGAGATATCATCGTCCTCATGAATGAGAAGTTGCAACATAAGGGCCACTTTTGCCTCAATAGCTTGCAGAGTATCTTGAGCATTCTTCATATCTTCACTCTTCACTAGTTTAGTCCAGCTAGTTATCAATGCCTGCCCCATTCCATTGACCAGTTTGGAGAACCTGGCTAGGAAGTCTACATCTTCTTCCTGTCAAGAAGATTTAACATTTGAAAGTAAATGGAACAGCCTGGTTATCTTTAAAAAGGCTATAAGTAAGAGGAAGATCAAATTCAGCATTGACTAAAATCACACTTTTCTGTAACAATCAGCTTGAAGACACATACACATTTTAACTTTCCTGTATGGAATACCTCTCTAAGTCTTTCGTTGTTTTACTTGTCAAATTTTATGTAAGGCGCCCTGAGCCTGCTCTGGCAGGGAGGGCGGGATATAAATCAAATAAATAAATAAGTCTATCATACTTTCCTATAAGCTATTACATATGTGATTTATAGAGACCAAATAGCTGAGGATGCCATTCAAATTATGTTTCCCCTCTGGAAATGTCCCATTCAGCCCCACAGCAGCCCAGGAAGAATTAAAGATGCAAGAGGTGTCATTTGTCAAATTAAGTAATGCATGTAATGCATGATGTAATGCATGTAAGAAAACTGAAATAAATATAATTTAAAAAAAAATTAAGTAATGAAACACTAAAGCTCTGACCTGTAGGAGCCTCTTCTACTCCAGAAGCCTCTTAACACTCTAAGAACCTAACTCTTGCTATTCTCTACTGGTATTGTCAACTCCTATAGTGCGGGACAAGGTACAACACTGAATGAGGGGGTGGATTCCAAATCTGTCATATTTTTATCCCATCCTTTCCCCAAAGAACTTGAGACAGCACTCTTTGTTCTCTCTTTGTCTATTTAAGTGTCAAACAACCCTGTGAGGATGGCCAAGCGGAGCACAAGATTGGTTCAAAGTCACCGAAGATGTTTTATGACATAGTGGGGATCTGAATTTACATTTCCCTAATTCTAGGTTCAGCTATCTGACAACTAAACAACACTGGCTACAAGTTTTTGCAGGGGGTTGTGTAGAAAAGAAGTGTACCCTAAGGGGAATAGCAGCAGAGATAGCCATCAATCAATCCAGAAGGAAAACAGCATCCAGGCAGCCTTTTGGCAATCCACTGATACATCACTACCCAGGCCATGTTACTACAATTTCTCTTCTGGTTAGTGTTCTAAATCCAGCAGGGCTCTTCTTGTGTGCGGAATAACTAACCTGGTCAATACTGAAAAGGCCTGCAGACTGCAATACTTGACACAAAGTCTCGACCAGCTTTGTTTTGTCAATTGGATCCATTCCTTTATTTACAATTTCATACAAACAGTCACATGCTTCCTCCCGTAGAACTTCTACAGACATGTGACCTAGCAGCATGTTTATAAACCTTAAAAAGAGAGAAAAGCTTTACTCAGTACATGCAAACTGAAGCACAGCATATATAGGTATCATTCACATACATACATATAAATATAAAAAAATCTTTATTCCTTAAAATCAATTGCAAACATGCACCTCTGCTGTAGCGACTTAAATACCATTCAGATAATGGGTCATTTTTGGCATCCTAAAGTATTACTCAAAACATAACCTGCCCTTATTTAAGTTTTCTTGAGTCTGCTGCAGATACTTATAAACATTTGCAAAAGTGCTCACACAGTAAATTCAAAAGAAATATTACCTGTCATTGGCGATGAGGCTCAATTCTATCCAAGAGACATATGCACCCACTACTTCAAGGCACTGGCACGTCAGCTCTGAATTTGTATACTGGTAAGTTTGTAAGATTTGGTACCAGGATTCCACTAGACTTGGAATGCATTGTTCCCTCATGGCATCTTTTAATAAAGTATTTCTGCGAGCCTCCTGTAAATACATCAAGAGTGTCAGTCTGTGAACAAAATGGTGGTGCTGCTTTGGTTGCAAGCTGGAAGTGTTGGGACTCGGAACAAGACATGGGCAAGCACAGCAGCCCTTGATCTCAAGCATACAACATATTTTATATGACAGAACGTTGGGGCAGTTATTCTAAATGCAAAATATTCTGTACTGCTTTTCAGATGACTGTGTGGATAGTGCTCCTGTCAACTGCTACCATGTAACCAATGTAAAAGAAATACCATATGGCAGTGCCTGGGCTCGATGTCAAGGTGGATTTTCACAGATTGTGGAGGGGGACTTTGATGCCCATTTACTGTGTCAGACTTCCAAGTCCCACCTCCCCCCCCCGCTCCATCATCTAGAAGCATCCCAAAATGCAACATTTTGAGTTGCAGCATGAAGGAAGTGGCATAGCCCATAGGCCCAAGCCACATTCTGAAGACTTCCTTTAACATTTTGTTCTGCACCAAAACCAAATGTTAGATACAAGAGCACTAGGAGGATCTTTGTAAATGTACTAGTATTAAGGCTTCATATAAATTATGGGCACAATTATGTTTGAAGATAATAAATGTTAATAACAGAAACATTTTAGAAGTGTTATTCTACACGTAAGTCTGTACTATAAAGAAAACACTTGCCTCAGATGTGTGAACAACATCTCTATCTACCAGTTCAGCATCAACCGCCATAAGGATTCTGAGGTACAGATCCACTCCTCGAGGATTAAGGCCTACTACTGACAGAATATCAAAGAAGAATTTGGGCCATTTTGTGAGATACTCAGTAACAAACAGCAAAGCAAAGACTTGAGCAGCTTTGTTTCGTATAAATGTCTTCTCTGGTTGAGAATTCACCATCTAAGGGAGGGAAAATTATACTTAACTTCAAGAACCAGGCTATGTAGAAGAATAAATGGGAAATATATTCACATTAAAACTTGGGAATAATCAGGGGTCATTTCATGCAGGAGCACACAGGAGCAGAGCTCCAGCAGTAAAGAGCCCAGGGGGCGGGCACATGCAACAAGCCCCACCCCCTGCTCCCAGCAGCCCTCAGTCAGAGCAAGAAGCAGCCAGGTAAGTTGCAGACCCCCCCCCACACACACACACTGGTCAAAAACAGTCCAGTGGCACCTTTAAGACCAAGTTTTATTTAGGTACAAGCTCTCCCTCCTCTGCGAGGACAGATCTACACGTTCCACCCCCCTCCCACGATAGCTAGTAATCCAAAACAGTCCAATGGAGCCTTAGTGGTGGGTGTTGCCTTCTGACACACTTCCAGTGATGTCAGGGTGTGTGGCATATGCAAATAAGTTATTCTAATGAGTTATGCTAATGAGCTCCTGCACCTCTTTTTCTACGAAATGACCCCTGGGAATAATTTAAAAACATATACTTCATGACAACTTAATACAGAGAGCTATGAAGAGTCCTCAGTGGTAGAGCATCTGCTTTACATGTAAATGGTCCAGGTTCAATACCTGACATCTCCAGTTAAAAGGCTCAGGTAGTATGCAATGTGAAAGACCTCTACCTAAAACCTTGGAAAACTGATTCCAGTCACAGTAGATGATACTGACCTTGGTAAACAAAGGGCCTGACTCAGTATAATGCAGTCAAGAGCCAAAAAGTTAAGAAAAAAAGCCCGGTGGAGGGCCAATAGTTAAAGTCTCATATAAACTTATTATAAGTAAAAATGCATGTATTTATTTTGAGAAAAGTTAAAAAACATACTGGCCCAATGAAAGCCTTGTTTACAATTACAAATGACAAGTACACAAGGAACAATAATAAGTTTATATGAGGTTTTAACTACTGGCCCTCCACCAGGTTTTTTTCCTTACCTTTTTGGTTCTTGATTCAATTTAATTGGATTCCCCTCTTTGGTTCTGTTCAGTATAATGCAGTGCCTGTGTTCAAACCTACCTGAGCTTGGAGCCATGCTATGAGTGTTTCCCTAATTAGCTGATGTTGTACTTCAGTTAACTCAGGATACCTAAAACACATAAAAAGAATACTTAGCGTCATTTCAGCTTCAAGAAATTTCGTACGCTATAGTCCAGTTTATAAAAAAAAAGGTTTCTTTCAAAATTAGCATAGATAATTAATGTCAAGAAACTTCAGCATCACTTTTCGGGATGTTATGAAGCTGAACAAAGTCAAAAGATGACTATTGATGATTCTATATTTAGGGAGGATGTAAAATATGCATTACATGTTTTGTCACAGGGTAATAATTTAACATAAAACATGCCCAAATAATTCCACAGAACTAGAGTGTCAGACTGGGATCTAGGAGGCCTGGATTCAAACCCCAACTATGCCAAGAAGGTTACTGGATGACCCTGGACCAGACACTTTCTTTCAGTCTCATCCTCTCCACCGGGCTTTTGTGAGGATAGGAAGAGGGCTTCCCCCTTCTTACAAACATTAGCAAATTTTGGCCCCATTCCAGTAATTAGTCAAGTTCTGATAATTTCCCCTACTAAGCTTCTTGAGGGATGCAACTGATCATGAATGGAAGATTGCTTAAGGAATGTATTTGTTGCTCAGCCTTCCCTCCAGTTCTTACCACTGGAGCACCAGTCAACCAATTCATTGCCTTTTCACAGCATTTATTACACAGCTGGGACTGCAGTAAATGCAACTAAATTTCAAGCCATCTGCATATTTAAAATTAAATTATAGAAAATGAATTACCTCATATACACAAACACCCTCTCCTAAATTCCTTTTTCATTCACTAAAATTGTCCAGATATGAGGAAGAATTCTTACTTGTATTTGATTTGATGCTCCAGAACTTGAAAGCAGAAGAACTTGATGTGATCATCGCTGGAAAAAGAAATTAATACAATCAAAACTATTGATGAATTATTATGCAAGCTTTACGTGCATAATCCTAACAGTAGATACAAGCACTGCCAATTCCTAAAAAAACCCTAGAGACTCTCTATTTGACATCTTAGCACAAAACTGAGCACTTAAATTTTAAAAGCTGCCCATTTTATTAGGGTGTATTCCATGACTGCACAAGCACGGAATTAGATACTGGGAGCAGAATCCTTTAAAAATGAGCTTTTATACACAAAAACAATCCTCCAGTCTTTTGGCCAAGTAGCTCTGTTGACCAACATGCAGGTCAGGGTTCCCCAACATGGCGATTACCAACACCTTTTCTGGCCCCTGGAAACTGGTTTTACACAGTGGGTTGGGCTAGGTGAGGCTTTTGCCCAGAAAGGCTTCTGATTACCCAACGGAGATCTGTTTCGGCAGCAGCCATCACAGCACAAGGATCTTATCTTCAATCATGCAATAAAGTTGTGTGTATGTGAGAAAATATTTTTAAACAACATGTTAATTTTAGAAGACAACCTGCTAAAACAGAGCTTCTGCCTGAAATGTTGAAAAGTTACTATCACAGTTATACATGACTTCACCCTGACATCTTATGGTTGGCTCTGCCTCTTGTGGTAGCCATTTTGTAGTTGTGCCCACCACCCTGTGTCTGAATTCCAAAGGTGCTTGCAGGCTCAAAAAGGCTGAGGACCCCAATGTAAGTAATGCCTAGTGAAATATCAGCAGGATTTAGTCAGTACAGGGTGAGGCTTCAGTGCCTTACCATACCTCATGAATAGCAGAAAAAAGGAAGATGCACATGTGCTTACTTCTTTTACTTATAAGCAGGGCTATTTTTGGGCAGGAACGCACAGGAACGGAGTTCCGGCTGGCTTCAGAGTTGGCCACGCCCACTATCTGTGTGCATGGCTACAGAGGGAAGGCATGGAGAGGGACCCCCCTGGCGACTCTGAGGCGGGTGGTCCAGGGCCCCCCTGGAAGGATCGGGGAGGCATTTAAATGTCTCCCTGTGCCTTCCCTGACCTGTCCAAGGGCTGGCTTGCCCGGGCTCCCTGCAGCTGCGGGGCGCCCAGGCAAGCCAAGGGAAGGCATGGGGATGTGGCCTAATGTGCTAATAAATTGTGCTGTCAGGGGTGTGGCCTAATATACTAATGAGTTTCTGTTATTGGGTGTGGCCTATTATGCTAATAGGTTCCTGCTGGGCTTTTTCTACAAAAAAAGCCCTGCTTATAAGTCCTGCTCTCTCACTTTCTACAAGAAGCTCACAAGAACTATGTTTACATAGGACTCTCCAGCAACTTCCTTTCCAAGTAGAAGTGAGGGCCAGAATTACTTTACTTCAATAGCAGACCCACATTACAGACAAGTTAGGGATATAAATATTCCAGAAATTTTGGTCATGAGGAATTTTTTCCCTCAGAAAAATATATATGAAATTTTGGCAAAAATTTAGATACATGCAATACTTGCTTTCCAGTGAAACCCAGACTTGTTTTCCTCTGCTTTAACAATATCAAATGCATCATTTATAACTTAGAATATCTATGAATTTAAAGAAATAAATGCCTTGGTTTTCTACAAGAAAAACTGCTAATATTCCTGACTTTCAACCCTCTGCAACAGGTTGCAGAATATTTAGCTTACCATGGTGCACTATTTTGACATTTTATCCCTAAGTACACACAGTCGTATGTACCAACCAGAAACAAATTAAATCAGATAGGGAGAAACTGCACTTCCCGAAATGATATAGCATCATGACCTCTGTGCTGCAATGGAAGCCATGCTGTTTTCCTGTGTGTATTTGTGGGGAGGAGATTTAAAGCACAACATGGGTGCTGAACCATTTTCTTGCACACACAGCACTCTCTGAAGCCATCTAGACATTAAACGTTTTCCTCCTCCCACCTTTTGAGAAACTCAGCACAAGCCACATTTTAGACACCCAGACATTACAGGCGTAATATCTACCATGATACTAAGCCATTACTTGCTTTCTCAAGATTTCAAACATGATAAAAACCACTTTAAATCCACCCCCACCCCCAAAAAATACATCTAGAAAGCAAAGCATACGTTGTTTCAGAATGACTACAAAAGCCTGCTACATGAACTTACTATTTAAGACTACCCAAGAACCACCTGACACGGAATAGCCCAGGCTAGCCCGATCTCATCAGATCTCAGAAGCGAAGCAGGGTCAACCCTGGCTAATATTTGGATGGGAGACCTCCAAGGAATTCCAGGGTCGTGACACGGAGGCAGGCAATGGCAAACCACCTCCAAATGTCTCTTGCCTTGAAAACCCTACGGGGTCACCATAAATCAGCCGCGACTTGACAGCACTATCCCAAAACAATAAACCCACATCATATGGTTCTAAACAACAAGATTTACTTGGCAAAATTTCCATTACCAAAAATCTAACAACTGCAAGATGCTCCCAGATTAAAGAAAGCAATTTTTTTTAAAAAAAGAAAGCAATTATGTTAAATTTTCTACCTGTAAATTCTTTGGGCTAAAGCTTCAGCACACACCTGCCAAGCATCCGGAGAGATCTTCAGCTGCTCAAAATAGGCTAATGCCTGAAATTATAAATATACAAAAAAAGGCTTCCTTCAGAATGTAGCAGAATAAGGAAAATTGTTAGAGGGGTATAGAAGAGACTTTCCCCAAGTCTACACAAATGCTAGGACTGTACATTATTTTACATACTCTGAAATAAGCAGAAGGGGGCAGATAACGGCATAGAAACTGCATTTTTGAGGCCATTAAAGCAAAGGAATAAAAACAGGTAATGGTTGAGAAGCAGGAATACAAAGGAGGTAAACAGAGACCTAGGGAGCAAGCTGAAGAAGGGCCAATAAAAAAAGGAGATGGGGGAAACCTTAGAGACTACAAACACCCTGTATGCTAATACATAGGAAGTAGATGCAAGCAGACAAGTGCTGGGGAGACTGTAGGCCCAGAAAGTAATGCATCTAGTGAAGAACACAGAGCCCAGAGTCAGGGATGAGGGGAATTAATGAAGTGGAATACAAAAACTGTCACATACCAGTTTGAATCAGCTTTCTAAAACTTTGGCTGCAGGACTTTATCACTTACTCTGACCTGGCATTCACCAAATTAACTCTAGTCACAAGTTAAACTTACTCGTTGCCTGAAGTCTATATCAGCATTTGGATTTAACCCCAAAAGAGCTTGTTCATCCATTTCCACTGCTATGCTCCAGCTTCCTTATCTTTCACAGGATTATCCCATTCACCGTCAGTAGAAACAGCATACATCTGCAGAAGAAATGAAGACAATACCAAGAAGTCTGTTTAATTAAAACCAATCGTTATTATTTTGATATATTATTCTGTATAAAGTTGTCTAACCATATTTAAGTCAGTCAGTCTTTACTGTAGCCCACAAGCCACATAGAAGCAGGAAAATACTATTGCGTTAATTACCTACATAAAACCTCTGTGTACATCGTTCATCCTAGTATATCTACTAAGGGTTAAAAGTTGAATAAATTATTTACAGGATGTTATCGCAGCCTGTGTTTTCACTACAGAGAACAGAAACTAGCCATGTTTATGTCTTTTTGATGTCATGTATCAAGCTTTTAATTCTTATGAAAATGTCTCTTATAGTTTGTTTAGAGATGAAACCTCTTTATTGTGCAACTGTATGTTACCTTCTCCCTGAATGCAAAGGCAGAAGTGTCCCCAATCAAATAGCAAGATTCAGAAGTACTTTTTGCTTTAAAGAAATCTTGTAGGTATTCCATAACTCGGCAACATCAGCTGAACAAGTCTCAAAAGTTGTTTTAGATTCTCATCTTTAGATTCAGGGACCCCTTGGAACCTGAGGACCAGGTTAGCTTTCTCCATTTGCAGTTGTAAAAGTTGAGATTCATCCGAAGCTTGCTTCCTTTCCAGCATTTGCACCTTTTTCTTGACTTTTTTTTAGAGCTGGCATCTATTTCCTTTACTTTCTCAGCTGCTTGCTCTGTCTTTTTTGTAGTTTCAGACAGTTGGAGCTGCTGAGTTGCAAAGTTCTGATTTAGAGTTGTCAGCTGCTGATTAATGTTAGTCATCTGGTCCAGTAGAGGGCGCAAACAGTCCACCAGAAGTTTAGATAACTCAGTGGTCTCCACGGTGCTTTCACTTTTGGCTGTTTGTCTCTCTGCATTTTTCCACGCCATTTTTATGGATTGTTTACTTTTGTCAAAACTTGCTAACATCTCTGAAAATCGCCCAATGCCTCTGGTAAGGTTCCTAAAACAGATTTCAATGCTTTTAATTCCATCCCCCCCTTGCTAAATCGCTTTTTAGTTCAAGCGTATGGGAGGGCCCCCTCCCCCGCTCACTTTTCTCGCCATTCTCAAGGGGGGGACTTTCTTTTTAAATTACCGGTGTTTCGCTTTCACTCGACTCACTGTTTGTTGTTGGTCATACGACCTCGCTCAAAATGCATTTTAAACGCTTGATCTCCGACGCTTGTCCCGGTCAGCAGCTCTAGTTCCGTTTGGACGCATAGCCGCAGGACCGTCAGGGCGGAAGAGCACCTCAATTCCCCAGCATCGCGCTGGTGAAGAGGCCACCCTTCAAAAGCCCCATGGCTAGGAGCCAGCGTGTCGCCATAAACTGGAAGTCCCTATGTCTAACATTTAAATAGGGTAGTTCTAAACAGAACAAGCATAAAGAAATAGTTATATCATGAAAAATATCTTAAAATATTTAATTATACTCCTCCCATATTGATATTCATTGTCTTATTTTTAAGGATTTTTTAAAAAGTTTTTAAAGACCAATATCTTTACATTTCCTTTTTCTTAGACCAATTTAAAAAAGTTTTTATCTATTTCTTACTCAACATAAAACCTCGTAGTTCATTCAAACCTACCTTTTAACTTCATAATTATCATTCCCTCTAACACCCATACAATAGTGAAACATTTATACCAAACCACCTATTTAATATAAACAAATTGCTAATCTCCCACCTCATCTTTCAGTCTTCCACCACAAACTAAATCTATACATAATTTCTCATCATTGCCCATTCCTATCTCAAGAAACCATCATTTATCAGATTGGAAAATTATATTACACTATATATTGCTCTTGTCTCATATTTTCCCCCATCTTTCTATTTTCTCTTCCTTTTTTCCAATCTCTTTTTGGTGTCTAAAATTCTTGTATTCCTGAAATCTTGGTTTCA
This sequence comes from Gekko japonicus, assembly GCF_001447785.1. Classification (NCBI taxonomy): domain Eukaryota; kingdom Metazoa; phylum Chordata; class Lepidosauria; order Squamata; family Gekkonidae; genus Gekko; species Gekko japonicus. Next base: position 18,892 of record NW_015160225.1, on the reverse strand, counting down.
ATCTTAGCCTTTTCTTTTTCCAAGTATCATTTGTCAGTCTTTTAGGGCTTTTAAAGTTTTTTCCAACATCTCGTTTCCCTATTTTGGTTGATTTCTTTCTCTTTTGTACAAAGATGTTTAAAGAGTATCCTTTTTTTGCTCCTTTCTTTAATTTCCATCTTGTTTGATCGCTCTTCAGGTATTTTCCATAAATATCTGGATCACCAGCAACAGTTTGCATAGTCACTGATTTCTTATTCAATGGCTCCCTCTCCTGGCCACATTCCTGCAATTCAGATGCGACTTGCATACATATACTAGATTCTCTGATACTTTCCGTGCCTACTGATTCTCTCCGATGCTCTTCGAATAGATTCTTACACACTGTTTCAACTGTTTGCTTAATTGTTTTTGACAGAAATCTTTTAAACTGCTCATGTGAGAGCTGCCACTAGCGTACTTAAATCCCACTCTTCCTCTTCCTCAAAAGTCACCATTTTCTTCCTTCACCACAGGTGTTACTTTTAACTTATAACTCTTTTAAATATTGTTCGTTAAGTATTTACCGACCTTAGAGTATAACTTTCAAGTTATCCAATTGTCAATATTCCTATGGAACAGCTTATTTTTCCAGTTCTTACCCCATCCTCTTCAAAACGTTCTGTTTTCCCCCAGTCCGTTCTCTCCAGCGTTTTTGGGGTAATTGCAGGGGGTTTCTTCCAGGTTCTGTACAGGTCTTTCCTTTACTTGAAATACGCGGAAAAAAATCCTCTTCGACTTAGACTCACATGGATTTTCTTTTCTTATTGTGATGTGTTACTTGCAAATCATGATGGAAGTTTAAAATCGGCTGGTCGCTGCTGAGGAAATCATGGCAGCAGCCATGTTTTCACCCTTCCACACTCCCGCATCGCGGCACAATGCCAACACCCCCGCGATTCGTTGTCGCCAGGGGTGGGCGAAGAAGCCCCCTGCAACTCTGTCACCCTCCAGGAAACAGAGCGGAGCTCCCTCATTCCATGAGGGGCCCCAAAAGAAACGCAGAGGGAATTGGCCAACTCGGAGCAAGCCGAGACAAGCCCGCTCGCGCACCGCACCGGATGTCCTAGCTTCTTTTTCTACCTTCTTAGGGACATCAGTCACAAATAGTTTTTCTATGCTCCCTGCTTTCTAGGTCAGTCATTTTGATGTTAAAAGATGTAGTCTTTTACATAAAAAGGTCCCCAAACTTTTGTCTTTCACTTTGGAAATTTTGCTTTAGGGGGTCAGAATCATTCTATCTTGCTCCTCAGAACATAAGCTGTCAGATGGCCACCATTTTACCCAGCTCCTTGTTTGGTGCTCTCTTTTTAAAATTGTTTACAAACGTGGCACTTAAATGCCAATCTACAGTATACACAGGCATTTGAGGAGCTTTTAAAACTGGCGTTCCTCACTTGCCCGCTGAGCTCCCCACTGGGACTTTGAGGATAAGCTGCCAGAAGCAAATGAGGAAGGTGAGAAGCCCCATATCCTTTCAGCTCAGCATGCTTACCCTAAGTCCAGCTAAGCAAACAAATGCAACCTTGCCTATACAAAACACTATAGGTAGACAGGAGATTGTTCTGTGTTACAATTAAAGGTGCTCGTGGTATTTCTTTAATGAACAAAGCAAATATACCTGAATCTATTTCAGTGCACAAAAACTCATACTCGAGGATTCAAAGTCTAGCTACCACTGCTTGCAAGACATTTTCATTTAATCTGTTCAGCATGGTAATGTAACGAAACATTATTCCAAATTTGAGTTTTTGCATTTTACTACCTACTTATCGAATCTTATCAGAAGGCAGTACACAATGTTCCCTCTACTTCTTTTAGAGATAACATTCCATTTAGCTCCATATATTCTCCAAAGGAAATCACTTGCTATATTTTGCCACCAAATCTCAAACAGCTCTGCATTTCTACACTTATAATAGAATTCATGGATGTCAAATATGACTGTGTGGCTTCAGAGATTCCAGGAAACTGTACATCAGTGGTAATTACTACACAGCTTGTGGACAGACACATTCTCAGTTATCAGCAACCGAAAGAGCCACATGATTACTGTATTCCCTGTGTACTACCCTAAACATACACATATGATAATACAAGCTATAACTATTAATATTTCCTATAGAACTGTAGCCTTTAAAATTACCAGAGTACCTCTGAGCATGTAGGGTTTCCTCACCCCACCACTGATGAACCTGTGTGCTTTTTATTTCCTTCTCTGCTTTCTTGCTGTCTCCAGCACAGGACACAGCAGCTCAGGTGAATGTGAGAGATTGCTAAGGAGCCCAGAGAAGTCAGCAAGCTGGCCACGGAGGAAGGGAGTAACACCACTACCACCCACTGTAGCCAGGCCGCTCTTTTCTTGGGTGGCTGCCATGGGGTGGGAATGGCTTTACCCTCTCTTTTCCACAGTGACTTTCTCTCCTTCCCAGCAGCTGCCTGGGTGGTCAGATGAGACGACAGTAACTGCAAAGAGATGTATGCAGAACACGGACCCCTCCATAGCACAGGACCCACAGATCAGGAAGGCTCACAGCTTACCCATTCAATCCCTTAAGCAGGAGCCATTTCAAGGTGAGAACCGCCTGCCAACCACAAGCTCCTCAGAAGAAACCATCGTTGGCTCCTGAGCCACTGAGTGAGCATCACTGCTACACTGAAGAACAGACTATTTTCCCCCCTTGCTGGTAAGTCACCCCCTTATATGTGCACATGAGAGTGTATTTTTGCAACTGAAGTATTTACACAAAGCAGAACTGCAACACATTTTTCAATTATTGTGCTCAAACATGCTTATACCTCCTTTATTTCCAATATAGTTGTTTCAGTATTAAATAAAGTGGTAAATGCATACAGATGAATCACATTATGAAGAAAGCTGCTCAATACTTTTAGCAGTTGTCATGTTCTTATCTTGTTAATCATCTTTCTATAGAAAGAATATTTCATTCTAGTCCCAGAGAACAGAGTGATAACCTTTTTTGGCAATATCTCTTAAGTGAATATATGCGTTGGGTTATGTACAACCCTTTTCTACCTGTTGAAACCATACCTGGATATTTCAGATGGATTATCAGTACCATGCTAAGCTAGAAAAACCAGCTGCTGAACAAGAGCAAACATTGTTATCCCAGTATACCCAGGTTAAACTAAAAGTCTCTCCTATATTATCACAGAGGCTGTTCCAGCAATGCTCCCTCTAAACTGTGGAGTCTTGTGAGCAAAAATTCTACTTTGTGAGCTACTGGCATTAAAGTTGTGAGCAAGTGATTTGAGTATCTTACTACTATAGCAGCTCAAAGTCTGCAAAATATGCCACACTGAACAAACTCTTACAGCATACAGGACCTTGTATAATTTTAGTTCACCTACTTGCTGGGAAGAAAAAAGAACCGCACTTACACTTTACAAAGTTATTTTCATGGTAAAGTCTGAAGACAATATTCTGAACATTCTGAATATTTATTTTTTAAAAAGGTATTATTTACCACTTCACAAAAAAATATTTTAAGACGGCTAATGAAATGCAAAAGCTTTGACATGTTTTCCCACCAAGCAGCAGCATCATTTTCAGAACAGATTCTGGGGAAAAATAGCTTTAATCCAGAAGTGAATCTTACAAAACAGTCAAATACCCCAATATGTGATAGTAAGATAGTCAACTAAAACAGCCTTCACACAGAAGAGTTTTCAAGAAGCAGCTTTGACCTTCTTTTTCAAAGACTTGCTAAGAAAAACAAGTCTGTAAACTTTGTGATATAATTACCCGAAAAACACTTGGATGACTTACTGTGGAATCCGAAGAATTTCTCTACTTTATAGACATTTAAATCAATGGACTTAGAGGAGGAAGTAACTCCACATAGGATTGCACTGTTCACCATTACTTCATTGCGAGATGATGAAACAGCAAGAATATGCATACAGAAAGTCACACATTTTTGCTCCATATTGTATCCTTACAAACAGCATTTAAAATAGTTAAAAGCCTTCTCCCATTGCAGGCAAGTGTGTTAAATGATTAGTTTATTGTAAAGGCATCAGTACCTGTACCCCACTTGACATCTTGGATATATAGCATTCAATGATTGACAGGTGAGAGTGAACAATCAAGAACTGCCTTTATTGTAAAGTATCATGGCTTAAAGGGATACGAAACTATGCTCCAATGGTCCTCTCATAAATGTAAGTCATTGGTAAGGCAGAGGTACCCTTCACCAATGATGGGGAAATCTTCTGGAGCATGTTAAGAACACTGAGGAGCTAACAACCTGTTTCTAAATGGCATTAGCTTCACCTAAACTTAATGCAACAGGCAACTGACCCTACATAGGATCAGGCTATACAGATCCTACATGTGCATCACCTTACTATACCATCAAGTGACTGTGTGAAAGCACCAGAACAAGGTATCCTATCACTACAGGCACTTCTCAGTGCTGTCAAGTGATAAAGCATGCATGAATCATTTCACGTGCACAGAGAGGAATCAGAGGGAATCCAAGAGCGGATTCCAGGCCAACACTGACTCCCTCCCCCTGGTGAGCTGCGGCTACCCATGTCCACTCCAAAACATTTTGCAACCACTGAGGGTTTGTGTCAAAGATGCCACAATTGCAACTAAGTTATTTTTTAACTTCCTCTATAATCCTTAAACCTGGCTGGCTAAAACTGCAAGTCTCCCTTCCCCCACCTAGCCTTTCCCACGGACACTACAGCATACACATTGTTTATATGCTCACTGAATAATTCTCATGTTACATTCAACGCACATACAGCTAAACTTGTGATCGAAACATCACACTTATCCAGGTACTGATCCCCGAATTCATTTCTACATTGAATGCACACTGTATATACAGGACGGAAGCGTGTTCACCGTCACGTGTAAATAGGGCTTGTCTGACCAAATGGGTGCTGTACTGAAGCGGAGGGTGGCAGCTCCTTCACAGTCATTATTATCAAGAGGGAAAAGAATAATAACGAGCGTAATCTCCATTCTGCGCACCGGCCCTCCTTCCTTCCCGGGCGATAGTGGGTTTTCTTCACAGGGAGAGGAAACGCGACACCCCCCCCCCCCCCCGGCTGCTAGCCAGGATTTGGAAGCCGGAGGCAGCCCCACCACTCACTCGATTTCCAGCAAGCTGGGCTGCGCCGTAGACCGCCCTCGGCCACCCCAGACCACCTTTCATTACCTTCCCCACTACTCCATTCAGGAAGGGACTTCCAGACTTCCCACACTACAGCCACGGGGCAGTGCTGAGGTCGGCCACCGAGTGCAGAATCCACTGGCCGGCAAGAGGCTTCTCGGGAAGGCTGCGTGTCGGGGGGGAGGGGAAAGAGAGACAGCGTCCCCACCTACCTTCCCCTAGTTCCGCCCAGGAAACGATCCTCTTAGGACTACAGATCCCAGCATTCCTTTGGAACAGAACAGGGAAGCGCCGTGTCGTAAGGATGATGCAAGGAATACTGGGATTAAAGAAATGGAGTTTTCCGACACTTACCACTGCCCCCTATAGATACAGGGGGTGGTGCACTTACCCCAACTTCACCAATCAGGGAATAGAAACGCGTGGCCGGCCGGGAAGAAAATGTGGTGCGTGGAGCATGCTGGGACTCGTAGTCGTCCTGTTCTCTGCAGCGGTTGGTCTGACTCTGAGGTGTCGAACTCATTTGTTACAGGCAGGGCCGGATCTGACATAAACGTCACTCTGTCGGGCCGGGCCACGTTTCCCATAAAATATAATACCAGGTAACGGAGATACAAACTTTGTAAAAAACAGTAGCTCGTAAACTCCGAGTTGGTGTGTCCTCACTACAAAGCCATACGGATGTGGGGAGGGGGGAGCCCACCGCATGGGTGGACTGGAGAGACAGTGGTGCAGCACTGGGCACATGCCTCAAGCTGCCTGGAGGGAGAGCAAACCCCTTCCCCAGCCTGCTCCCACTACCAATGCTGTGAGCCCAGGTCTCAGGGTACAATTGTGGTGGCTGGGTGTTGTGAGGTCCCCCCTGCTCCCGAACGACCATGGAAGGGGACTGGGACCACTAGTCGAACCCGAACACCTCTTGATTTGCAGATCTGGTTCCTGCTCCAAAGCCATAAACGCTATTGTCTTTAGATCTCCAAACCAGATTAAGGGAGTAGGGTCACTTGCTCTTTCCATTCCAAGAATGCCGGGGTTCGCTGGGGATTTTCCATAGCTCTCCAAGTGGGTGCAATGGCGCGGTGTCTTCTCCATCCCACAGAGTCATGGGATACATTCCAGGGACGCACATGGTCCGTATGTGCAACGGCAGGCCCAGGCCAGCCTATTTCTAGGCAAGCATGAGATGCAGAACAAAGCAACACACAACATACAGCAATCCCTGAATACATAATGCATAGGTATTCATGCTAGAGACACACATAAGCAGCATCACCACTATACAGAAATACAAACATAAGCTCATAGCCCCTGGGAGTGGAATGACAGCCCCAGGGTGTACCAGGAGTGTTCAGGGACAGGGATGACAGGCCACGGAGTGGAATGACAGAACCAGGGTGTACCAGGAGTGTTCTGGGACTGGAATGACAGGGCCAAGAGTCGAATGACAGCCCCAGCGGGGAGGAGGAGTGTTTTAGAACTCGAATGACAGGGCCAAGAGTGGAATGACAGCCCCAGCGGGGAGGAGGAGTGTTTTAGAACTCGAATGACAGGGCCAAGAGTCGAATGACAGCCCCAGGGTGCACCAGGCGTGTTCAGGGACTGGGATGACAGGCCACGGAGTGGAATGACGGCCCCAGGGTGGAGCAGAAGTGTTCTGGGACTGGGATGAATGTCCACAGACTGGAATGACTGCCCCAGGGTGTACCAGGAGTGTTCAGGGACTGGGATGACAGGCCACGGAGTGGAATGACGGCCCCAGGGTGGAGCAGGAGTGTTCAGGGACTGGGATGACAGGCCACGGAGTGGAATGACGGCCCCAGGGTGGAGCAGGAGTGTTCAGGGACTGGGATGACAGGCCACGGAGTGGAATGACGGCCCCAGGGTGGAGCAGGAGTGTTCAGGGACTGGGATGACAGGCCACGGAGTGGAATGACGGCCCCAGGGTGGAGTAGCAGTGTTCTGGGCCTGGAATAACAGGGCCAAGACTCGAATGACAGCCCCATGGTGGAGCAGGAGTTTTCAGGAACTGGAAGGACAGGGCCAAGATTGGAATGACAGCCCCAGGGTGGAGCAGGAGTGTTTAGCAACTGGGATGACAGGCCATGGAGTGGAGTGACATCCACAGGGTGGAGCAGTAGAGTTCTGCGATTGGGATGAATGGCCACGGAGTGGAATGACAGCCCCAGGGTGTACCAGGAGTGTTCAGGGGCTGGAATGACAGGGCCAAGAGTGGAATGATGGCCCCAGGGTGGAGCAGGAGTGTTCAGGAACTGGGATGACAGGCCACAGAGTGGAATGACAGCCCCAGGGTATACCAGGAGTGTTCTGGAACTGAGATGACAGGCCACGGAGTGGAATGACAGAACCAGGGAGTACCAGGAGTGTTCAGGTACTGGGATGACAGGGCCAAGCAGGCTGGTGGAGACGATGGTGGAGCAATGCGGCGGTGGCCCAGCACAGGAGATGCAAGGCAAAGAAGGAGCAGCCAGGCACACCCAGCCCTGAGACCGAGCACACCGTGGCAGTAGCAAGAGAGGTGTCGGGCCCGGCCCAGGACCAATGCAGGGAGCAGCAGAGGCGAGGCGCAGTACACCACTGCAGGCCACTGAGAGCACCGCAGAATGCCAGGCGATGAGGACGCCGCTCAGGCCAACCGCCGACTTCTGCCCCGACACACCCAAGACCTGGGAGCGCATCAACGATCTTGTAGGGGGCAGGGCCAGAAGGAGGGGAGAGGGGCCAAGACGGGAAGGCAGTGCTGGGAATGAAGCTGGGGAATAAAGGGCAGGGGAGCCAAGGATGGAGGAGTAGTAGCTGAAACTGGCTAAGGAGGATGATCATCACCCAGGATGGAGAAAGAGAGAGAACTGGGCAGGCACCACCCCCTCCTGTGACCTGACTGGGTCTGAGGCCATGCTCCAGCAGACAGAGGGATGTCCAAGGTGTCGGTCAACCCTGTCCCTTGTCTTCCTAATATCCTTTGGCACACCTCCCTTGTGATCCAAACTTCGGTCCGAGGGCCGCCCTGCTGATTGGTGACGAGGCGCCACCACTGCCATGGGCAGTGGTCCCACCAGGAACATGCCCGAGTGTGACACTGCTGTTTAATTTTTACATATCTAGCTAAGAATTTCTAAAATCTCTAGTTGCTTCCTTACTATCATAAGAAGGAGTTGAGCAGGGAGCTCTGGCCATGTAGCACAAACCAAGCAGCAGAGATAAAGTTGGGCCACAACATATACTTTATTGCACTGGAATCCATGGGAAGGGGTGATGACTCCATCCACATCCACGCTGGGGACTGAGGGTGCCTGGCATGGCATGAGCCTAAGTGGGATAGCATCCCAGGATGAACTTGGAAAGGCTTGCTGGGCATGAAGCTCGGCTTCAAGAGAAGGGCTGGAACAGCTGACTGAATAGAGTGTGTGGGAAAGGACTTGCAACACTCACAAGCCTGTTCTGGGCCCCTGATCACAGTGCTCTCTGGGGTATATATGAGGAAAGGCGGTCCCTCAGGTATGTACGACCCTGGCCATAAAGGGCTTTAAAAGTAAGAACCAGCACCTTGAAACAAATCCAGTATGCTATAGGCAGTGAGTGCAATGGTTAGAGGGCAATGGAAGATTGGCTAGAATTAAAATGATGGTGATACCCTGCTTTTTATATTTGTTTCAGACTCTCCCAATAAAGATTACAGACCAATTTTTGCAAAATTGGCAGAGAAAATGTTTAAAGTTTATTTGGAATTATAAGAGGCCCCGAGTCTAAGCTATATAGAAAGACAACCAATGCCAGACTTGCCGTATTGGCTTCATCACTGTTGTCCCAAATATTGAAATGGGGAAAGACCAATTCCAGCCCTTTGTGGACCAAAATGGAGCAACATCAAGTCTATCACTGGAAGCTATTCTATGGCAAACAACATCACAAAGAATCCATTAATGTATAACCATTTAACAATGGGTTCTTCTTTGAAAGTATGGGATAAATGGAGGAAATATATATCTCCAGGAATCTCACTGTTAACTTGGTTTCCACATCAGTTATTCCAAGGCAAATTGTTCTGTATGGATAAAAGCTAACCTTAAAGATTCTTGGATCTGTATCAGCATAAAAATTACTTAGCCTGGATGAACTCCAACAATTGGCAGGAGATGTGAAATTGCCATGGTTGGAATATTTACACATTCAAGAAATTATGAGAAAGAATGATTTGGTGAAACTGCAGGTTACCATATCATTAACAAAATTTGAAAAGATGTTGCAAAATGCTGAAATGGACAATAATGTGATTACTTCAAAATTATTTAATATTGTTTTAAAAGAAACTCAAGAAATAAAGACATCTATGAAAAGATGTGAAAAATTGCTAAAACTGAAAATAGGAGAGGAGGATTGGCAGACAACTTGCCTAAATGCTTCCAATGTATCATTATGTATTAATATAAAAGAAAAATGTTTTAAGCTTCTTAGTTTTTGGTATTTAACTCTTAAGTAAAATGAGAAATATATATAAGACTGGTCAAGGGTTATGTTGGAAAGGATGTTCTGAAGTAGGTACATATTTTCACACCTGGTGGACCTGTACTAAAATGCAAACATTCTGGAGATTGATTCATGCTAACATAAAGAAGAACATTGAATATGACTTAAGTTTTGACACAATGACAATGTTGTTAGAATATATAGATGATAGACATGTGATACTCTTATAGAAAGATAATCCAGAATTTATTAGCGGCTGCTCGTCATTACACACAAATGGAAGAAACTAGAACCTCCATTTGAAAAGGACTGGATTTAGAAAGTTTGGGACCTTATAATTATCAATAAACAGACACAAGAAGTCAGAACTCAACAAGGGAGACAAAAAGATAGTTTTGGAAGAATGGTGGCCCATCATCACATTTTTGGAAGAAAAACCTCTAAACTGGGGGAAACCAAACAAATATAAGACAATATTTTTATGTTGGTGTTATTGAAATATTTTGGCAATCATGTGAGCAGGCATCGGGTTGGGTAGGGGGAGGAACAGAACTGGATATTTGTTGTGGTTGTAGATATTCTTGTTTTTTTGTTTATAGTATAATGAAAAAGTAAAAGTTAAAAAATCAAAGGTTGGACAGTACTGTTCATACACTTATGAATTTATTTTAAACTGTACTTGACATCTTTTCAAGCAGCTTACTGCTGAAGCAGCTTTGGTAAAACACCAGTCTACAAACAGAAAAATATATAATTTTACAAGATGTCACAGTTCAGGCACTTGTAGTTTGCTTCTTATTTACAATCTGGGATTCTAAACCAGGATGGATGGTCATCAATGCCAAATCCGTGTGTGTGGGGAGAGAGGAGGGAGAACATCAGCCAGAGTTCAGAGGAAAACTGGGCTCATTCTTGTCAAAAATGAACCAGATGTTGTTTGTGACATCGGAAAAGCACTAATCGGACAATACAGTGGAAACAGTCCAGGCATCCATACAGTGTATGCCAGCCTATTTTTTCCTGTCTGAATGATTAAAGAGAGGGGCTTAAATTTCAAAGCTGAGAAGACCCAATTTTAAGTCTCTTGACAGGCTTGCGTCCTGAATATACAAAGTTGCCATGAACTGAGCCAGACTAATTGGTCAATATTGATCAATATGATCTAGTCTAACTAGCAGGAAGCAGCTCTACAAAGGCCACTTCCGCACTGTCATTTTTGTCACTTGTTTGTCCCTATTGCTTCAGGGTCCCCCCCCCCCAAAAAAAAAAAAACATGTGGAAAAGGGGAGGGGGGAAACCCAAAGCAATAGGGGAAAAAGAGTGACAAAAGTGACAGTGCGGAAGTGGCCAAACTCTCAGGCAAAGATCTTGTCTCACTTTGCTACCTTAGATCCTTAACTGGAGGTACTAGGGACTGAACTATGCTCTTGTGCCTGCAAAGCAAACTGATAGAACCCTGAGCTTTGTGGATCAAAATTAACAACTTGAATTGTGCCCAGGAGACTATAAGAAATCAGTGCAGGGCATAAAATCAACAAGTTAATCTTCAAGGAATGTAATTTGAACATGTCCCCTCATCTTGTTTGTTTGAATATTTTTGTGGTGTGTTGGTATCATTGTTTTTACTCAACTTGAATCTCACCTTTCTGTGTCAAAAGGTGGAGCTATACATGGTGTAATGTATTCAATGAGCTGCCTATTGAATGCATAGTGTTGTGAAACATCAAATTGAATTGCCATGTTGAGCTTCGTCCTGGGCTAGGATCCAAATACATCAAATCAGGTTACTAGCCCAGGAACTAACATCCAATCACTTCACAGCAAGCTCCCTGAGCGGGAATGCTTGTGATTGGTCTTTATTGGGACAACCTCATTGGTTGATAATTGTACAGTGGGCGTGGCTATATTAGCCGGGAATGTTTAAAAGCAGGACAACTGCAGTGGAAAAGTCGAACCGTTCTGTTCTGGCTATCTGATGTGGATCGTGTTGGAGTTGTGTTCGAGTTGAAGAATAAAGTTGTGTTCTTGCTGAATCACTTTCTGACTGCTTTGTTAAGCGAGTGACTTAACACATGGGTTAAACAAATTAATAGAATATGTAACAATAGAATATGTAAGTACTTATTCATTAATGGTTGAGTCCTAAGCAACACAGAGTCATGCTAGAGGAATGTAACTTCCCCACCTCCCCTCTCTCACTTAAGCCTTCTCTCCCTCCAAATTAGGCTTGTCAACTCTGGTTTGGGATTTTTTTGGAGATTTGGAAGTGGAGCCTAGGAAGGGCAGGGTTTGGGGAGGGGAGAGATTTCAGCAGGGGTGTAATGCAATGGAGCCCACCTTCCAGGGCAGCCATTTTCTCCAGGACAAATGATCTCTGTAGTCTGGAGATCAGTTGTAATTCTTGGAGATTTCCAGGCCCCACCTGGAGGCTGGCAACCCTATCCCCAAATCATGCTTCTTCATGTCAGTGGCCAATGGAAGTTGATAGCAGGAAGGGGTAAGCTGCAAAACTTTCCCTCCCTTCCTCTAACTGCAGACTATGGAAAAGTAATTCAGTTGGAGGAGCTGCCATTGGACTGGTAGAATGGCATTTTAAGAATTAAAACCTGTGATTTTTCAAAACTTTGTATTTCAGACTTTTAACTGAAATTGATTTTCTGATGGTTTGGTAAGAGATCCTGTTTGTTTATTGTGTTCATAATGTGTCTAGTGGAACTGGGAAAGCTTCAGTTTAGATCCCTAACTTTTATCTTGATCCTTGATCTCACGATTGTATTAAAACTGTATTGTATTAAAATGAGTGCTTTGGTCCGACATATCTTTAACTGACGCTGACTGACATTGTGACATATCTGGTACAAGTGGAATGTTTGATTTTCCAAGGACACATTGGCCCAGGAAAACCAGTCCTGCCAAGTTAAGTCTGGGCAAGGACAGTAAGTTAAAAATATTTGAAAGTGGAGGTTAAATATTTTACATGGTTTAATCTGTAGGAGTGAAAATAAATATCTGCTGAACAGTTGAGATTCTAGGCAGTGCTACATACACATGTTAATGTTGTTCTGCAATTTTGGCAGTAAAGGCCTTTGTTCCATAGCATTTCACTGTGCTGTTTTGTCTGTGGTTGTTGTTTTTTTGCCCAGAAAATCAGAAAACCACCTAAATGAGATAACCAGAGGAGAGGACATATACGCTAATGTGGAGAAAGTGCTAAAGGTCGGGAGGGCGGGGGGGGGGGGGATGTGCTTCAAATTGATGCTGTCATTTTACAAAAATCAATGTAAATGTCTGATTTATTTTCTGATGATTATTGTGAAGACTCAGTTTACTAAAAGCATTTTTGTTTATATTTAAAAGTATATTATTTAACTATAGGAGACTGTAAGGAAGCTGTTATTCAAACTTGATTCTCAGAAGACCTTTATGGATGAAGTAATTTAGCAATCTGGTTCAGGTGCTTTTTTTTTTTTAAGTAAATCTGCTTAGGACAGCAGCCTAAAGTTATACATTGAGATCCAAAGTTTGGAGTCAGATGAATGTTTCCAGGGACAGAAGGATTTTCACCCACAAAGCTTGACTTCCTCACCTCCCAGCTCCTGCTAGAGCCCAAAATTCCCTTCCAGATACTGCTCTTAAGGGACACCTGGGACATTTTGTGTGTGGGGAAAGGGAAGAAAATCACTGTCTACAGGCAGAAATTATTCTATCCCTAGAAATGCTCTATTGAATCCAACCCAAAATGTACATACTTAAAAATAAATCTGGAATCAATTAGATTTCTATCTAAGTAAATGTTTCTAAGACGACTGACATTTCTTTTTTCAGTTTCACTTATGAAGGACCAAGATTTAAAGAACCAAGTTTAAAATAGTAACAACTGGTAACATAAATGCATCATACATTCCTAACATTTTAGTTGGAAAGTTTTATTCAGTAACTGAAGGGAAACTCAATACACCTGATTAATTTCTGATTATTACTTGGGGAAATGCTCCAGAGAATGGAGTGATATTTTTAATGGAAATCCAGAAGACACTGTTGTTTTCCAGTGATACTGAAAAATTCATCTTCCTAAAACTACACCATCTATATATATAAAGAAAAGTCCCTCACCGTAAAATCAACGGCCAAGCCAAACCCCTGGACCTAGAGACACCAAATTTGGGGAGAGGGCTCCTACCCTAAGGGGGTCAAAAGGGGTAAAATGTGCTCCCCTCCATTGATTCCTATGTGGCTGCCAGGCTGCCGCCTCCTTGCACCCCCCACTCTCTGATTGGACAGCTGCAGATCTCAGTGTTCTGAGGTAAAAAAAAAACACAGTTAAAGAGGACTGCAGAGAGCTAATGACAGTTGAGGAAATCAGGAGTGGCCAACAACCACCTGTTAGGTGAAGCAAAGCTGCTGGCCCAGCCTCTCTGATGGCTTCCAACACACTCCCCCCACCTCCTACACCTAATAGGCGGTTGTCTGTCAGGTGCAGCAGTGATTGCAGGGTGCTTAAAGCCAGGAGGGAGCTCGCCCCAGAAGTAACGCCTTAGTGATCCTGCCAGCCCTGCCTCCACAGTGGCTTCTAATACTCCTCCCCCCCTCCCCATCCTACACTGGACAGGCAGCTGCCTGGCAGGTGTAGGAGAGGAGGTGGGATGCTTATAGCCACTGTGGAGGTTTGCTCAGCAGGACTGCCTTAGCCCTGCTGCTGGCCCAGCCTCCCCAACACCAGACAGGTGGGTGTCTGTCAGGTGTAGGAGCAGGGCCAGGGTATGAATGTTTATGGGGAGATAGTAAAGGACATTTCTAGGAGCCATTTCGATGCGTGCCTCTCTCATGAACCTGAAGAAATGTCCACCACATCACCACTCCCTCACACCAACTCCTACTCACACCTCTCAGTGCACCCCCCTCCCAAGAAAACTCCTGGCAAACGTGGAGCCAGATACACCAACAGTACAAGGAGGAGGCAACTTAGGAATGCGGCAAGGACATTTGCACATAGTACTCCTGCAGGACACTGAGCTGTGCAGAACAGCATAGTCTCCATATGAGCAAAATAATCCCGGAACACAAGTAGAGAGGACATCACTTTTGTGGAAGGTGGCAGGAGTTGACTTAACAGACGACTGCTTCTTAAATGTTGCCTGCTCCAGAGTGAGCTCATCAAGCAGCCTGGTGATCCTAGCACCTGAGGGCAGAACCACCAATGTGGTCTACAGAGAGTCCTTCAGTGTGTGTGGGGGAGTACATATGTCTCACTTCATTTTTTACACTACAATCTTCTCCATTAGAATTCCTACAACAAATGTTATATTTCAAACTTTACATCATCAGTATTATAACTGGATTTACGAAACTTAAATACCTTAGCGAAGCACGGGTATCAGGCTAGTTTGTATGTATGTACAAATATAGAAGTCTTTCATTTGCTGACTGGAGACAAGAGGATTTAGGACTGACAGGTGGTCCTGAGATATTCTGGCTGATGTTCTAGTCATAGCTATTTAGAGTGTGTCAGTATTTGAAGATTTTTTTCCTTCCTTTCTGCACTTCTCTGTAGTTATGTCAAGAGCAGCAGAAAGCTTTTAGCTATGGCAATAAGAACTGATTTGAACAAAACCATCAGAAGGATAGTGCAGTTTTTTAATTGGTTCCCAAAATCATTAGATAGCTCAAGGAGGAGGAAAATCAAACCTCATTGGAAGTCTTCTGGTAAGTTCCTCTTCCTCTCCCCCTCCTTTTTAAAGCATTGAAATTAAATTGAGAATTTGTTTTTTTTTATAGAAATGAGATTCTTTCTTCAGTGCTTTCTGCAAGCCAGTGTAGAAAAATCTTAAGCTATTTTTTACACCCCTAAGGTCTTGAGAATGTTCAGGGGGGTGATTTTTGCTCCTTAAACCAGGATATTTCCCCATGTTGTAAACTGTTTGAAAACTTTCCAGAATATGCCATTAGGCATATATAGCCATTCTTCAAGAACCACAAGCTCACTGTGTGCACAGTCTTGCCATTCTTTGAATCATGATCATTGAAGTTATTTGAAGATGTAAACTAGGTCATTTGAAATCCTAGTTATCCTATTTCATGCATTTCTTCAAAGTCATGCAACATTGTGGAAGTTACCATTGTTGGTTTGAAGTTTTCATCTATCAAAAAAAATATTGCTTTGCTACATCAGAGAAAGGTATCTATAGTATTGTGTTCTGTTTCAAGCAGCAGCCAGCTGGAAGCTCACAAGGAGGCCGCGAAGACAATAGCCATCATTTCCAGTATCTGCTTGATGGCTGATATTTATTGTTGTTGTTGTTGTTGTTGTTGTTGTTGTTGTTGTATTTTACAGAATTTATACTCTGCCTTTCTGCCCTCATAAAGGCTACTAAGATGGTGAACAAATTAAAATAAACTCAAAGCTTAAAAACCATTAACACCAACAAAAACACATCATTAAAGCAAAACCAGAGCTAAAATACATACAAAACATAAAAATAACAATTAAAACATTGGAGGAAGGAGAAATCACTGAGGGAATGCCAAAAAACCAAAAAAATCTCTTCGCCCATTGGTGGAGATTGGCAAGTCTCCATGGGGAGAGAGTTCCACAGTTTTGGTGCCATGACCAAGAAGCCCACTCTCAGGTTGCCTAATCTCAGAAGGTGGGGGTACCTGAAGCGGGGCCACAGAGGATGATGGTACTGATATGGTAAGGTTCATAAGGGAGTGGGCAGTCCAAGTATGTTGATCCCAGACCATATAGGGCTTTAAAGGTAAGCATCAGCACCTTGAATTCTGCCCAGACACAGATTGGGAGCCAGTATAGATGGGCCAAGACTGGAGTGATAAGGTCCTTATGACCCACTTCACTCAGTATCCTGGCTTTCTGCACCAATTGAAATTTCCGAACACTTGTCAAGGGCAGCCCCACATAGAGCACACTGCAGTAATCTAATCTAGATGTAACCAGGGAATGCACCACAGTGGCCAGATCTTTTCCGCCCAGGGACAGCTACCGCCGGCTAACCGGTCAAAGCTGGTAAAAGGCACTCCTGGCCATCGCTGCCACTTGCTTACTCAGCAGTAGGTCTGGGTTGAATAACAGCCCCAGACTATGGACTGGTTTCTTCAAGGGGAGTGCAATCCCATCCAGAACAGGTGGCATCATAAATCCTGGGTCAGACCTTCCACTCAGCAGTAGCACTTCTGTCTTGTCAAGATTAAGGTTCAGTTTATTAGCCTGATTCCACTCCAAAAATGCCTCCAGGTACTGGTTCAGGGTTTCTACAGCTTCCCTAGGATCAGCTGCAAGTGTGAGATAAGAACATAAGAGAAGCCAATGTTGGATTAGGCCAATGGCCCACCCAGTCCAACACTCTGTTACACAATGGCCCAAAATACCAGGAGGTCCATCAGTGGGTCCAGGACACTGGAAGCTCACCCACTGTTGCCCCCCCCCAAGAATACACAATATCACTTGCCCCAGACTTCCTATCTATACCTTGTGGCTAATAGCAAATGATGGACCTCTGCTCCATATGTTTATCTAAATCCCTCTTGAAGCTGTCCATGCTTGTAGCTGCCACCACCTCCTGCGGCAGTGAATTCCATGTGTTAATCACTCTTTGGGTGAAGAAGTACTTCCTTTTATCTGTTCTAACCCGACTGCTTAGCAATTTCATTGAGTGCCCACGAGTTCTTGTATTGTGAGAAAGGGAGAAAAGTACTTCTTTCTCTACCTGCTCTATCCCACACATAATCTTATAAACCTTGGTCATGTCACCCCTCCGCTCCAAGCTAAAGAGCCCCAAACGTTTTAACCTTTCTTCATAGGGAAACTGTTCCAACTCTTTTATCATTCTAGTTGCTCTTTTCTGCACTTTTTCCAATGCTATAATATCCTTTTTGAGGTGTGGTGACCAGAACTGTACACAGTACTCCAAATGAGTCGCACTATTGATTTATACAGGGGCATTATGATACTAGCTGATTTGTTTTCCATTCCCTTCCTAACAATCCCAAGCATAGTGTTGGCCTTTTTTATTGCAGTCACACACTGTCTTGACATTTTCATTGAGTTATCTACTACGACTTCAAGATATCTCTCTTGGTCAATCTCCACCAGTTCAGACCCCATCAATGTGTATTTATAGTTAGGATTTTTGGCTCCAATGTGCATCACTTTGCACTTGGCCACACTGAACCGCATTTGCCACGTTGATGCCCACTTACCCATCTTCGACAGATCCCTTTGGAGTGCCTCACAATCCTCCCTGGTTCTCACCACCCTGAACAACTTTGTGTCATCTGCAAATTTAGCCACTTCACTGCTTACTCCCAACTCCAAATCATTAATAAACAAGTTAAAAAGCAATGGACTGAGTACTGATCCCTGTGGTACCCCACTGCTTACCACCCTCCACTGAGAAAATTGCCCATTTATACTTATTAATTAGCCAGTTTTTGCATCTATGTGCCTACTAATTCTTTCCTTAATAATGGTTTCCACCAATTTACCCGGTATCGACGTCAGACTGACTGGCCTGTAATTTCCCGGATCTCCTCTGGAACCCTTTTTAAAGATGGGAGTGACATTAGCTACCTTCCAGTCCTCAGGAATGGAGGCAGATTTTAAGGAAAGATTACATATTTTTGTCAGGAGATCCACAAGTTCACATTTGAGTTCTTTCAGAACTCTCGGATTTATGGCATCTGGGCCTGGTGATTTATTAGTTTTTAAGTTTTATATCAGTTTTAGGACCTCCTCTCTCGTCACCTCAATCTGACTCAGGTCTTTCAACACCCCTCCCGAAATCAGCAGTTCTGGAGTGGGTAAGCACTTCTCATCTTCCACATCTTCCACAGACAGAGGCAAAACATGTATTCAGCTTCTCAGCCATTTCCCTATTATCCTTCAGTACTCCTTTTATCCCTTGGTCATCCAAAGGCCCCACTGCCTCTCTGGCTGGTTTCCTGCTTCTAATGTATTTAAAGAAAGTTTATATTTTTTTGCAATATTCTCCTCATATTCCCTTTTTGTCTACCTGATCACAGACTTGCATTTTAATTGCCACTGCCTTTGTTCCCTTTTATCAACCTCACCGAGACTAGCTTTCTACTGCTTAAAGGAATCCTTCTTACCTTTTACAGCTTCCATTACTTTGTTTGTTTGTTAACCATGCAGACCTTTTTCTGTACCTACTTGTGCCTTTCCTAACCTGTGATATGTATTTTTTCTGAGCTTCTACAATTGTAGT
>NW_015160224.1:1080442-1093327 GCF_001447785.1 Gekko japonicus | reverse complement strand
TTACACCGTGGTCTTGTTTGTTATAATAGGCCATTAAACAAATGGCAACACCTCTTGATCCAAAGGATTGGAGTAATTACAGGCTGGCCTCAAATCGACCACCCTCGTGTGAAGTACTTGAAAGGGAGGTAGCTGCTAAACTCCAGGTGTTTCTGGATGGGATAGATAATCTTGCTCCTCCTCCATCTGGGTCCAGGCCAGGCCAGAAGCCACCTGGATCGCTCTAGTCAGTGGCCAGGGCTAGTCAGCTGATGTGGGGGGTGGGAGGGCGCTGGCTCTCCTGGGTCTTGTGGCAGAATTTGGGGTTCAGTGGGCCTGGGCCTTTCTGTTCTTCTGTGCTATGTAGGTTTTGCTATAACCGACTTCGGTTTCTTGGTTCTGAAGTCCCATAAGCCTTTGCTCTTTGGCTGGCAGCCTAGGGCGTAAAAACTAAAGCCTCGCCCTGTAGATGTGCTATTGGGTATTGCGATTGAATCTATGCTATTGAATCTTACTTGGGAATGGTTTTAGAGTTAATAAATACTTTCAGTTTCAGGCAACTGTTCTCGCTGTGTTTCCCTCCCCCTGGAGGCCTGAGTTCCCCAGCCGGACTCCACCCACCCATAGGAAAGAACCCTAATGGGGTGGGGGAATCCTTGGAAGAGGCTGGGACCCCTAAAATCCCCCTACCGTTCTCTCAGTAACTTTTGATACCACTGACTGTAGTATTTTCACAGCATGGGCTGGGTGGTATTTTTGCTTCTTCTCCTTTCCTCTGTTGGCAGAGTTCAGGAAATAATCCACTCCATGCTCTGGAGTTTGCTTTCAATGAATTTACAGCCACAGGATTTTGCAAACAGTCAACAGCTGACTGCTGGCCAATAACACAACAGAAAGAGGCCATCAGAGCACAAGCGCAAGTGCAGACTCACATACGGCAGAGAGAGAAGGAACAACAAGGGCCAGCTGAACGGCAAGAGGAAAACATTCAATAAACCCTAAACACTAGAGAAGGCTCCATAGCTCCCCCTAGGGTACAAATGGACTAAATCACTCTTCCAGTCGTATTCACAGCAACCAGACTCGGGTGGCCAAACTCGCCTAACGGAGGAAGAGCCACATAGAAGAAACATCAGATGTCTGAGAGCCACAAGGCATGAACAAATATTACACACATATCGTTATTGGAAAATATGCAGATTTGCTTTTTATTAACATTATAAATAAGACTGGCAGAAATAAAAACAAAAGGGGTAAAAACAGACATTGATAATGATATGTAAAGAGGAGACAAATGCTTTCTCCAAGCTGGCGGGGGGGGGGCTCTTAGAACGCATTTAAAGTTAAAGTTGCTTTCTTTCCCTGCTCCCCCCCACCTCAAGTCTACCCAGGGAGGGGAACACTGGTTGGAGAGGGGAACACCAATCAGGGAGGCATTCCTCCCCTTCACTTCCCTAGCCGCCCTGCCAGGAGCCACACAATAGGTGTGAAAGAGCTGTGCGTGGCTCCCAAGCCGCAGTTTTGCCCAGAGGTCATTTCATAGAAAAAGAGGTGAAGGAGCTCATTAGTATAACTCATTAGCATAACTTATTTGCATATGCCACGCCCCCTGACATCACCGGAACTGTGTCAGAAGGCAACACCCACCGCTCAGGCTCCACTGGACTGTTTTGGATTGCTAGCTATTGGGGGGGGGCATGCAGATCTGTCCTCACAGAGGAGGGAGAGCTTGTACCTGAATAAAACCTGGTCTTAAATGTGCCACTGGACTGTTTTGGACCGGTGGGCCGGGGGGGGGGGCTCTGCAACTTACCTGGCTGCTTCTTGCTCTGACTGAGGGCTGTTGGGAGCAGGGGGTGGGGCTTGTTGCATGTGCCCGCCCCCTGGGATCCTTACTGCTGAAGCTCCGCTCCTGTGCGCTCCTGCAGGAAATAACTCCTGGTTTTGCCACCCCTGAACTAGACTCTGGGCGGGCTGTCGCTTCTCCAACATTCTCCTTGAGCAGAGATGGCTGCGCTGCCCACGGTCTTTGGCCTACAGAGTAACATGCCACAGAGTCCATCTTCCTACAAGCTGTTTAAAATCCATGTGAAGAAGTTGGGAGGGATCATCTGGCGATCTGGAACAGAACCTCTGAACCAGCCTCATCATATTGGGGCACTAAATGGGCAGCTACAAGACACCAACTCAGGCGAAGGATGCCAACCTGCAGGTGGGGCCTGGACGTCTCCTAGAACTGCAGCAGGTCTCCAGATGGCAGAAGAAAATGGTGGACTCCATTTCGTTTGATTTTTAACTGCTGCCAGCATTCTGATATTTTGTAATGTTCTAATTTAAATAAAAGTAAAGGTAAAGGTTCCCTTGCTCGAAAGCCAGTCGAATCCGACTCTAGGGTTGCGGTGCTCATCTCTGTTTCAAAGCCGAAGAGCCAGCGCTGTCCGAAGACGTTTCCGTGGTCATGTGGCCGGCATGACTAAACACCAAGGCGCACGGAACGCTGGTACCTTCCCACCGAAGTGGTACCTATTTATCTACTTGCAATTTCTTGCTTTCGAACTGCTAGGTTGGCAGGAGCTGGAACTAGAGACGGGAGCTCCCTCCGTCATGCGGCACCCGGGTCTCGAACTGCTGAACTACTGACCTTCCACAGCCTGCAGTTCAGCGTCTTAACCACTTGAGCCACCGCAGCTCCTCTAATTTAAATGCTGTGTTTTAATTCTGTATTATTTATGTTTTTATTCTGTACTGTTGTGTTTGTTGTGGGAAGCCGCCCTGAGCCTGCTTTGCGGGGAAGGCGGGGTATAAATTTGACTATAAACAAACCAACCTGTTGAGGTCCTTCCCTTCTCCAAACCCTTCCCTCGCCAGGCTCCACCCCTAAATCTCCAGGAATTCCCTAATCCAGAGCTGGCAACCCGACCTCCAGTGTCTCTAATATGCAGTTGGATCAGGGGGGAGAAATCCTTTCTGAAGTTCACAGCTCCAAGCATCCATCTGCCGAGTTCCTCCAAGAGAAGACGTTCTTGGCCTTCCCTGGAGACCATACTGGTGCTCTCAGTTAATAACTGCAGTTGTGGCCACATTGAGAACATGTACTTGCCATTCTAGCTTCTAGGAAATCCACACTGAGTGGTCCACATGCAAGAAGCTTCATCTAGGGATGCCAGCCTCCAGGTGGGACCTGGGGATCCCCCGGAATTACAGCTCATCTCCAGACTACAGAGATCAATTTCTCTGGAGAAAAGGGATGCTTTGGAAGGTGGACAGTATGGCGTTGTCCCTCACTGAGGTCCCTGTCCTCCCCAGGCTCCATCCCCAAATCTCCAGGAGTTTCCCAACCTGAATGTGGCAACCCTGCCCCCACCCTCTAGTGGTGGCCAGGGAGGACCTGCAATCCTAGCTTCAACACTGACTGCTACATGAATGTGTGTGGCATCATTCCTGCACTTTTCAAGACAAAGAAGGTGTAGTGTATCAAGTCCAGACAAGTCCGGACAAGTCCAGACATGTCCAGGGACAACCGTGAGCATCGCTCCTAGAGACAATGGACTATGAGGATCCTAGCCCGCTCCAATCAGGGGGCTAGGTTCCTGGCCGTTAAGCCAATGGAACTCTCGGCCACTGTAAATAACCTATTGGGAAGGGTGTGTGTGTTTTGGTGGCGGTTTCTGGGGGAATATAAGCCGGCCTGTGAGCCAGCCAAAGTGTCTTAAGTACGCTTTGCTAAAATCACTCTCCGTCTGCGTACTTTTCAGAAGGCCAAACCAGGCCTTTGGCCTGAGGGGCAAACCAAAGCTGTAGACCAGAAACACAATCCTGAGGTCCGTAACAGTTAGCAAAGGCTGGTCCAGGCCACTAAAGCCAATGCAGGAAAACATGGGCCCAGCATGGCCAAGGAACCAGACAGGAACTGGAAAAATGGGAACCAAAGGGAAGAAGCTGGGGGCATCTCCAGCCCCTTAGACAAGGCCCACCTCCCCACGGAGGTCTTCCATCACACATTTGCCTCAAGAGCATTTCAACACTAAAGGAGTACTTCTGGGCCTCATTTCAATCCAAAGCATCTGTTTTAACAGAAAAGTTCCAGTTCTTACTAGCAAAAGTAAAGGTTTCCCTTGCTCAAAAGCCCGTCAAATCTGACTCTAGAGGGCAGTGCTCATTTCCATTTCCAAGCCTAAGAGCCAGCGCTGTCTGAAGACATTTCCGTGGTCATGTGGCCGACGTAACTAAATGCCAAGGCGCCCGGAACGCTGTTACTTTCCCACCAAAACGGTACCTATTTATCTACTTGCAATTTCTTGCTTTCGAACTGCTAGGTTGGCAGGAGCTGGAACTAGAGACGAGAGCTCACTCCGTCACGAGGCATTTGGGTCTCGAACTGCTGAACTACAGACCTTCCAGCCTGCAGTTCAGCATCTTCACCACTGAGCCACCGCAGACCCAGTTCTTATTAGCCTGATCCAAATATAGTTGCCAACCTCCAGCTGAGGGCCTGGACATCTCCTGGAATTACAAACCACTCGTTCATCTCCTGGACATCACAACATCACAAACCACTTGTTTATTCAGTTGTTTCTTTACTTAATTTAAAGCATTTATTCCACTTCTCCTGAAGAAAATGACTGTTTTGGAAGGTGGCGTTATACTCTGCCGAGGTCCCTTGTCCCCCTAAACCCCACTCCCTTAGGCTCCACCCTCAAATCTCCAGGTATTTCCAAATCTGGGACTGGCAACCATCTAGACCAGGCAGCCCACAAGCCTCCCCTGGCTTTGTCAAAGGCTCCCGATCGGCTCCCACGGCCAATTCCCTCCAGCTGCTCCGCCTTTGCCCGGCAGGGTAAGGCCCTGCCGCTGCTACATCTCCAGACTGCCTGAGCATGCCCATGGTCAGGAAGACCTTCTCCCTTGGCCTCAAGCAGTGGGCACAGTTGCAATCCTGACCCAGTGTGGTGGGCCCGGCCACAAAACGGCTGCCACAGGAGGCAGGGCCAGCCACCAAATGACTGCTGCGGCTAACCACCACTCATGCAGTGAAGGTCCCTGTGCTGTGGGGGCCACTGTGCCGAAACAACATTTAAAAGAACCCTGCTCAGCCAATCAACTCTCTGAGGGCCAGCCAGGAGCCTTGCTGGGCAAAAAGACTTGGCGGGCACACCACGTCGGGGGCTTCTGGCCTGGAGAAAGCCTGGTCGTCCCCTCTAGGAGTGGGAAGCAGAAGCTTCTCTGAGGCCCACACGCCTTCCTGCCTTCTGCATCCACCCTTTAGCTGCCTCTTCCCAGCCACTCTTATGGACTTGCTCCCCAGGAAATCCTTTCTCTCGAGGAGAGGCCATCGCAGGCAAGCCATTTCTCCTCCCACACCTCCCAGCCAGCCCTCTGTTCAGTGGCCATGTCGCCGTTCCCTCTTCCAGCTCCTGACTTGGTAGGGATGCCAGCTTCCAGGTGGGACCTGGGAATCCCCTGGAATTCCAGCTCATCTCCAGACTGCAGAGACCAGTTCCCCTGGAGGAAATGGGTCCTTTGGAGGGTGGACTCTCTGTGGTCTTGCGCCCCACTGAGGTCCGTGCCCTCCCCAGGCTCCACCCCCAAATCTCCAGGAGTTCCCCAGCCTGGAGCTGGCCGCCCTACCCATCCCGCACTGGTGGAGCGGGGGACCTGGTCACCCTGTGACTTGGGCTGCCTTAGACTGTGGCAGGGTAGACAGAGGACAGGCTCTTACCAACTGTGGGTTGGGAAGTTGCCGAAGAGTTGGGGGCGGAGCCTGGAGAGAGCGGAGTTAGAAAAATGGGGGAGTTCCTTCTGTGAAGTAAAGTCCCCTGGCGCCCACCCTCCAAAGCAGCAGCCGACTGGTCTACATTGTGTGAGGATCAGTTGTAATTCTGGAGCTCCTCAGAGTCCACCTGGAGGTTGGCAACAGTCAGGTGGGGGCAGTGCGTCTCCCAGTCTGCTCTCTCTGCTCTTGGTAAACAGCAGATGTGAGGGGAGCCTTTGGATTGTGGCCACGGCCTGGAGAGGAAGAGGGCACTTCCTGGCCTCTCAAACTGCTGCCTGGGTGCCGGCCAGCTCTCCCAGGAGAATCCTGAAGATCCAATCAGGGGTAGGAGGGACTTTCCTAACCAAATCAGAGAGGGTGTCTTTGGTAGGTCTCATTATTTGTTGTTGTTGTTTTCAATACATGGATACTGCCAATGGCTCACATTAATTAGCTAAATCTTGGCTTTATCTTGGACTCAATCCTGGTCGCTGATGGACCCTGTCATGGCTCAGGTGGGGTGTCCCCTGACGCTGCCACCACCCTGGATTTAGGATCCCTTGAGAAGGCCCAGAGCATCCTCCCAAGACCTTCTGACCTCCCTTTTGGCCGAATAACAGGCATGAGGACCAGGCAGAGTGAAGACTCTCGAAAGACCCTTGGACTGCAGGGAGATCAAACCAGTCAGTCGTAAAGGAAACCAACCCTGGCTGTTCCCTGGGAGGCCATGGGGTTACGAAGAGTTGGACTCAACTGTGCGGCTGAACAACAATGCACAGAAACGGGCAGCGGAAGGGTTTCATAGCATGGAGGTAAATTACATCGCCTGGTCAATAACATGGCGGGGGGGGGGACATTCTTTTCTCCAGGCAACTGGCAACCCTGATTGTTTTATATCGATACAAGTGCATTTGTTTTCAATGCACTTTACATTATTCCTTCCTTCCAACCCTCCTGTAAGGTAGGTCAGTTTTATTACCACCATGGTGCCAGTGAGAGATAAAAGCTCGTCCTAAGTGAATTTGTGCCAAATGCAGCAAAAGGCTGGAAGGTCTGAAAAGCTGGGGGGGGGGTTTGGGGGGAGGATTGGTAAATAGCAGCTGCAGTGAGGGAGGGAGGGAGGGAGGGAGGAGCTTAACGTCCCCCCCCTGCCATTGTCATGACCTCAAGCCCCCCCAACAGCTCATTTTGCTACACTGGGGTAACAAGCACCCACTGTCCCCCTCCCCAGTGAAAAGATGCAGAGCTTGTCGAATTCTGTTGAATGGGAAAGGTAAGATCTGGGATTCCCCCAGGGACAGGCGATTCCTGAGTCTGCCTGCGCCACACTCTCCATCCACTAGGGGCCTACATGCACGACATGTAAGTTTTGGAACATAGCTTCAGTGTCACTTGGAGCATGCAGGGATTCTTCACAAGGTGGAGGCGGGGGAGTTCAGGGTGGCTTTTTTTGGGGGGGACAGCTGTTGTTCCATCTAGAGTCATTGCTGTGATTTGACAGATTCTTTTGTAAAAATCAGAACTTGTTTTCATTTTAGGAGAATTTCTGATTTTTAGAAGAATAATCAGGGGTGGAGTGTGCCCCCCACCTGAGGTAGGTCACATGCCAGTCCCCACCTCCACCTGTCCCAGGACATGCATACACAGCTCTGCCCACCCAGGGCAACCCCCCCCCCCCAAAAATTATAACAATCCTTTGGATGCTTTGACTTTGAGCACAGCAAGGTGTGTCAATTCCATCCACATCTACATCTGTTAGTCTGACAATAGATGATAAAATACACACAGGTTCTTGGACATGGCAAAAGGGTTCTAGAATTTTCTATGGGTTATGAGTTAATCACTGAAACCTCCCCCACTCCGATATATGGCAGCCCCACCCAGCATTTTGGCTCTGGTTTCCAAAGCCAATGAGTCTGGTTGAGGTGGGATGTTTGAAAATGTCTCTAGCATTGTCTCGTTTAGCTGATTTTACATCTCAAGGGAGGATATGCGATAAAGCATTCTTTGACTCTCATCTAGACGCACAACTTCCCTGGCACTGTTACCTACAATTAAGCGATTTAATAGAAACATTAGCCTCTCAAGGAGTATTTACTGAACCAAAATCACCCTTTGAACAGATTTTATTGTTACACATGGATGGTATCAAAGGGCTGACAGCTAAGCTATACAAAGTCTTACTAGGTACCAAAGATAACTCCCCTCTAAAGCATCAACTTAGTTGGCAAGCGCACCTACACATGAATTTGTCAGATTCGCACTGGCAAAAGGTACGGAACTCACCTGCAAATTCTTCGAAAACTTTAGCATCAAACTTCAATTCTTCAAAACAATCTCCTGCTGGTATTACACCCCGGAACGTCTGAATAAAATGACATCTTCTCATAGTCCCCAATGCTGGAAAAACTGTGGTCACATAGGTTCTTACTATCATTGTTGGTGGAAGTGTCCTAAGATATTCCCCTTTTGGTCCGAAGTCATTGGACAAATCAATGAGATTACTCTGCTGAATTTACCCATCACTCCAGAATTGGTGCTTCTTAATATTTTGGATCCGATGGTTGGAACAGTAGCTCTTGAAGAACTCACCTCGATTTTATTGGCCACGGCAAGAACAACAATAGCTTCGCTCTGGAAATCGACCACTTCCCCGACTATCCAGATCTGGTATGATAAGATATGGGACCAGTTTATTCTAGCGAAAATCACAAATGTCATCCAGTTAGCGAATGGAACGGTTACGCTTCTGATATAAAATTGGATCATTGAGCTGCTTGGGTCTCCTATAATAAACAGAGCTAAATATAATCTGAATTAACTTGCTCGAGGCAGGTTTTGTGGGGTTTACTAAATATACTAGAAAGCTGAAAGGTTGAATGTACGAATGCAAATTTGTATGTTATCTGAAGTTTGGGTGTATCTTATTTACTGCCTGGTTCAATGGTTGTTTACATTGTTTGCATTGTTATTTGTATTTGTTCAAGTCTTTCAATAAAAAATTGAAAAAGTTTATCAAGCAAAGTGCTAGAATTAATCACACCCAAAGCACACATACTACAGCGCGCAGGCTTGACGCAAGAGCATTCATGGACATGTAAGGGTTGCATCCTGGGGTCACTCTGTTCCTAGGGGTGGGGGGGGGAGAGCTGACCAAGTCCAGTTCAAGATATTTTGTCACACGCACCCCCGGCAAGATAGATCAAAATGGGCAGCCATGTCAGTCTGTCTGTAGCAGCAGAAAAGAGCAAGAGTCCAGGAGCATGTTAAAGACCAACGAAGTTAGTAGCAGGGGATGAGCTTTCCTGGGTCATGGCTCACTCCTTCAGACACAGGTAGAATGTGAGTCTATCTGTCCTTATATCTGGGAGAGCAAAGTGACTTCAGATGCTGTGATTTCAGATACCTGCGATTGTCATTTGCCTGCTATTGTCATTCGGCATCTGAAACAACTCCACTATCCAAGATATAAGGACAGAGGGACTCCCATCCTAGCTGTATCTGAAGAAGTGAGCCGTGATTCAAGAAAGCTCCTCCCCTGCCACAAACGTTGTCAGCCTCTAAGGTGCTTCTGGACTCTTGCTCTTTTCTACCCCCCAGCAAGGTGCACCTTTCCCCTCCTGTGCTAATTTTGACTTCCAAGGAGATTTTAATGCATGGGAGAATTCCAAAGGGACGTCTCTTACCCACACACTCTGTTTTGCCTCCTCAGGCTGTGTAGAATGTAGAAAGAAAAGAAGGGGCATATGAACCTCGCTTTCAGGAGAGACCACTCACCAATGGTTGAGAAATTTCTCATGTTAGCCATTAGGATCATAACAGCAATTCAGAACCGGGCAATAAAGATGCATTATCCAAAGTGATGGGGGGGGGGACACCTGATCTGTGCAGCAGCTACGGAGTTCAGAAAACCAGAATTGGTACACTTTCCACTCCAATGTGAGTGGTTTCCCCCCCAGGTGTGTGTGTAAGTACAGAAAGTGAATCCTGAATCACATTATGTCTTTGCAATTGACCAAGTTAAGCTCAACTAACTTTTCTTTTCACCTTACAGAAATCAATGCAAACTTGGGTCCTTAGTTTCAGGGTTGTGTCTTTTTTAAAAAAACACCCTGATTTCAGCTTCTTCGTTGGTATCAGACCCTATCAGGTTCAGTGCAAATGCTCCCTTGACTCAGAACACAAAGGTCAACTGACGAAGTAACACCACAAATCTACTACTCTGTGGGCATCACAAATGCAGCTTTTAAACTGAGAACATCTTTCCACGAACTGGAAGTGCCATGACTGGCATTTGTAGCACCAAAAACATCTTCCCAAAAGGCTGGGCTACCAAGTCACAGAACCAGCGCTCAGAGTTAGAAGTCCGTGCTCAGCAGTGCCATCACAGTTCCTAACCTTGGTGCTGAGCACCCCTCCCCCCTTCTCTTTTATCCCCCGCCCTGGTCCCATCCTGCCATCTGCCCAGCCAAAGGGCAAAGGCCAGCATGTCCACAGTGCCCGTAAATTTGGAGCAGAACCCACAGGCGGGAGATCAGCCTGGAACAGATCAACCTCCATGCATGGAGGATGGAGTTCTGGCCAGTGTTTGTGGTGTTGAACTACGCACACCATTGGGTCGAGTGGCTTGAAGACAGCGGTTGCCCAATTCAGGTCTTATGGAGTCGCTGGTTCTTACGGGCCTCCTCTCCAGTAAAGAGCCTACCATTTCCTGCCTGCACACGGGTAACCTTTCAAACCCGTTGCCCCAAATGTGCACATTCCCTCTCTCCACCTCTCTGCCCAACCTCTTTGCCTCTTCTGTTTTTCTTTCTCACCCCCTCCTCTTACCTCTTCCTTTCTCCAAAGATTTCGGAGGAAACCAGTTTAATATTCATGGCCCTTAATAGAGCAGCCGTTTGCCTGGGAGCTCATTGTGGGCCTGGTATTTTCCTGTCTATAGTCCTTCTTTCTGAAGGACTTTTAATATTCATGGGTGTTAATAAAGAGCCCCCGAGTATATTGGGCCATTGTTCAAAGGTGTACATATTGCGAAAGACTCAATAGCCACAGTTCCCCTTTTTCTTTTCTTTTCCTCCCCCCCCCTCCTGCCTTTTTTTTTCCCGCTCTAGATTTTGACGGACCTCCCGCCTCCTGTTCCCCTCCTTTTCTCCCGTAGAAAGAAAACATCTTTATTCCATCTTTAGACTTTCTGGTTTCCTATTCAGAAGCCCTCTGAAATAATGCCAGGGAGAAGAACAGTGGAGCAAATCAATCTCGCATGGTCTTTTGGCCGCGGCAGCCTGACATTCGGGGAGTCGCCTCTCTCTCCCTCTCTCCTTTCCCCCCTCCAAAAGGGGATGGGCAGGAGGAGAGAGGGAGGGGTGGGCTAGGGGGAAACTGGACACATTTGGGGGATTGATGTGGAAGAGAAGGATGCGAGGGGAAAGAGGGAGAGACCAGGGACGGAACGATGGGGGGGGGGGGGTTGGAGGAAAATGAGAAGGGATGTCAGAGCAAGAAAGGAGATTAGCCCCCAACAGCTGCTTTGTGGGGGGGGGTGGACTGGGAGGGGTCCTTCTTCACCAGCTCCTTTCAGCCCCCTGGTGCATGAATAGGGGTGGAAGAGGGGGAAGATTGATTTATGGCTCTTGTGGCGGAACATTTATTGCACTTAAAGAGCACAGGGAAGACAAGAGAAAAGAGGGGCCTGGAAAGCCCCCTTTGTATTAAAGGGGTATCAAATGAAGACCACAGAGATAATCTACAGGGGACGATGAGGATTTGATTGGCTGCAAAAAAAGAAAAAAATCTTTTTTTCCCCAGCTCCTTTTTTGGGGAGGGGGAGGGAGGGGGAAGAGCCTGTTGCTTCTGCAGCTGAGGGACACATTGAGAAAGCCAAGGGGAGGGGGGAATGGGGGGGGAGCTTTTCCTCCTGGCTCCTCTTGTTTTGGGAGAGGGGGGATCCTCAACAGCTCTCAAATGTCTCCCTGTGGCCACAATACCCATTTTGTGAATGGGGAGGAGAGAGAGGGGGATGATGGGGGGGTTGTCCTTGGACTGCCCCCAGCCCGTAAAACATTGTCTGAACCACGGCCCGGCCGGATTAACTTTTGGAGAGCCGGTCCCAGTCTGGGCAGCAGGGGAGCTCTGCAGAAAAGGAAGGAAGGATAGATGAGGTAGAGGGAGAGAGAAATATGGAGAGAAAGAAAGAAAGAAAGAAAGAAAGAAAGAAAGAAAGAAAGAAAGAAAGAAAGAAAGAAAGAGAGAAAGAAAGACAGAGACAGAGAGAAAGACGGAGAGAGAGAAAGAAGAGAGAGACAGACAGACAGAAAGAGAGGAGAGAGAAAGAAGAGGAGAGAGAAAGAAGAGAAGAAAGAAATAAGAGAGAGAAAGAAAGAGGGAAGACAGAAAGAAAGAGAGGAGAGAGAGAAAGACAGAAAGAAAGAGAGAGCGAGACAGACAGATAGAAAGAAACTGGGCCAGTCCCTTCCTGTTTCGGAGCTGCCCTTCTTTTTGACGTTCAAGGGCTTCCGTTTGGCCCCGTACAAGAGCGATCCTAAGCAGGTCTACTTAGACTCCCGCTCCAGCCTGTCCAGCGGGGCTTCCTCCCAGCCGTGCCAGATGATGAGTGGGGAACTTTCCGCCCCTGGGGAGCTGGCGGGGCTGGGCTTGGTTTGGAAGGAGCCTGGCAAGAAGTCGAGGGAGGCTGGCCTGGGTTTTGACGCCCCAACGGGAAAAGGCAGCCTGTGTTGCCCCATCCCAGCTGTAGGGACGGGGACCTTCTGACTCCCGAAGCAGCGAGGCCAGTCGAGGCTTGGCGAGTAGCTGTGCTGCCCCCCCTTACACGTGTCCCCCATGGTAGTTCTGCTCCCGCGCGAGGAGACACACCTGTGGTAGTCCAATCTCTTCCAAGAGTCTGAACGAGAGTCCTCCTCCTCCTCCTCCTCGTGTCTGGCATTCCAGGCGGGGAGGGAGGAAAAGTGGGGGGGGGGAGGGAAGACCCCCACTATGGGTGAGTTTGGTCCAAAGCGCGCCCCCCCCCCCGCTGAGTTCGAATTCCTTTCGGCTGGCAGAGAGACCTTCCCCATGAAGAAAGGCTAAAGCGCTTGGGGCCCTTTGGCTCGGAGAGAGGGCGGCTGAGGGGTGGGCACAGGACTCATGAGAAGAGGCTG
>NW_015160224.1:1062056-1078752 GCF_001447785.1 Gekko japonicus | reverse complement strand
CCACCAAATTCCCAGGAATTTCCCAAGCCGGAGTTGGCAACCCTTTTTAGGGGGTCTCAGAGAAGGATTCAGATCTCCCCCGTGCTGTGAAGCTCAGATGACCGTGGATCAATCACTAGTCCCTGGAGGGGGGACTCTGCGTAGGGCGGCCAGTCTCAAAGTGGCGGCTGGAGATTTGCGGGAGTTACAGCTCCTCTCCAGACTGCAGAGATGAGTTCCCCTGGAGAAACTGGCTGCTTTGGAGGGGGGGACTCAGGGCATGACACCCTGCTGAGGCCCCTCCCCTCCCCAGAACCCACCCTCCCCAAATCTCCAGGAGTTTCCCAAACCAGAACTGGCAACTGGAGCACCGGTAAGTCAACAGGTAAGAGAAACAGGGGCATCCTGAGACAGAAACTCCGGCAGACGATGATAGACAGACAGACAGACAGACGAACTCCAGGGTATCACAGCACTCCTGGGAGTAGCCCTAGAATGGTGAAAATGGCTTCTGAGCATGTGCAGAATATCTGTTCCTTCCCGATGAGGGAGCTGCATCCATCCCCTAACCCTACACACCTGGGCTGCGGGTTCTTTCAGGAATATTCAGCCTCCCCCCCAAAAAAACCCCAACTGCTGGCAACACAGGGAATTAGGCCCTGGGACAGGTGAAGGGGGAATTTCAAAATACACCTGAACAGGTGCAAAGTGTTCAACACTGAGGAACTATAGCCTCATGCATAGGATGAACCAGGGATGTGATTTTAAAGAACAAATTGTTGTCCAAAGTCACAAAACATCCCTTTGACAAAGAAGGACAAAACCCTAGCTGATTTGTTCCTGTCAATAAACAAAGACATCTTGAAGTGTGCAGAACTGAATGGAGATCAGCTCAAGTGATGGGCAGCCATCTGCAAGATCCTTTGCCACGAAACTTGAGAGGCAAATGATAAATGACCCTCCACAATCCATGTGCACCCTCCACATTTTGGTATGTGATTTCAAAGGCAAACCCTTGGGCTAGAGATTCTTAGAAAAGAGACTGACAACAACACACAATATTATAATGCCTTTGTATAGATCGATGCTGTGGCTACATTTGGAACAGTTTTGAAGGCCATTTTCAGACTGCCTACGTATTTCCGTTTCAGTAACTGGTTACTAACCCCCCCCCTGTTATTTCAGACAGACCCATTTTAGTAACCGGCTGCTAGTGGAATTTATTTACCTTTTCATACAATCCCGGTTGTCTCCCGTTGGTGACGTGTGCCTGAGGTATTGTTGATGTAAACTACTGTCTTCCCATTTCAACCCCTTTTTGCATTTCTGAATCACTATGGTGCGCTGTATGAAATGCCCACTAGTGCTTCCTGCTTTGCTGCTTCCCCCTGCCCTTTTTTGCCCCGTGTGCGATCTTCAAGGTTTTTTTTAAATGTTCTCTTGGGAGCGCTATGGCACTGAAACAGCACCTCAAGTTGGTGCCATAGCGGCACCATTGAGATGCCTCAGTGAGTCTCAATGGAGTCCAGGCATCAAAATGGTGCCGCTATGGTGCCAATTTGTGGTCCTGTTTTAGCGCCATAGCACTCCCAGTAGAACATTAAAAAAACAAACAAACCCAAGGAAGATTTAGCGCCATAGCACTCCCAGTAGAACATTTTTTTAAAAACCCAAGGAAGATCACGCGCAAGGTGAAAAAGTGTGGGGGGGAAGTTGCGCAGTTTGAAATGGCCATAACACTTCAGACATGGCTCATTAACAGGAAGAAAATTGTTGTGTGAAACCTCCGCCCCTGGATCACTACGCAATGACAGGCCAATAACGAATAATATCCAGTTCAGAAAGGTAATGCGAAAAGGGCTTAGTCAGACCAGCTAAAACATGTTAGCTGGAAAAGGTGCAGAAAAAGGGCAACCAAGATTATCAATGAGTAGGAACACCTTCCCTGCAGGAGAGTCTGAGACAGACAGGGATCCCCAACTGGGCGCCCACTGAAACTTTCCACCCAGTGTCTGTAGAAAGTAGGTGGGACCAGTTGGGGCTTTTGCCCAGCAAGGCTTCTGATTGGCCATGGGAGATTTGATTGGCTGTGCCACCACAGCACAAGGATTTTCACTGTAAAACTGAAGGTGAGTTGCCAGGCATTTTGTGGCTGGCTCCACCTTCTGCAGCCGCCATTTTGTGACGGTGCCCAGCATGCTGTTTCAGAAGTTCAAAGGTGCCCGCAGCCTCAAAAAGACTGAGGACCCCAGTCTTAAGAAAAGATGGGGGGGGGGAGATGACTGAGTTCTCCTTCTTTTAAACTAGAACTTGGGAACACCCAAGAAAGCTGACGGGCAGTAGATTCAGGGTAAAACTGAAGGTGAGTTGCCAGGCATTTACTTCAGAAGAAGTAAAACAAACCACTCCCACTGCTTTGCACAACGAGTGATGGATTTGCAGAACTCACTGCCTTCGGTTGTAGTGAAAGTCTCCAATTTAAATGGTTTTAAAAGGAAATAGAGGGAGAAATCATGGATAGGTAATCCCATCACTGGCTATTAACCATGATGATTAAATGGAACCATGAAGGGCAGGGCAGTATACCTTAGAATACCAGTTCCTAGGTAGCCAGAATCCAGAGTTTTTACTGTACGTGAGACAATACAAGGCAAATCCTCAAATACAAGCCCATTAAAATGTATATCCCCCCCCACGTCCCACTGAAGACTTGCAGCTGGATCCAAGGGACAGCAAGAAGTTCTATGAAGACTTCACTCTAGGATTTGTGTAAAGGGAATTTCAGAGAGCTCAGTCCTGAAACTCAAGCACCCCCTCCTCCAAAATCTGGACTTCATGAGACACACAGTGGGGCTTCTCAGGCAGATCTGATTGCTTCACAGGCCCAGAGTAAAAATTGGTCCCCAGTGATTCCTCAGCAAATGCTCTTGATCTGGGATGGTGTCTATTTCAAATGAACACAAGAAGTTGCCTTCTGCTGAATCAGACCCTTGGGGTCCATCGAGATCAGTCTCGTCTACTCTGACTGGCAGCGGCTCTCCAGGGTCCCAGGCAGAGGTCTTTTGCACCACCTACTGCCTGGTCCTTTTTAACTGGAGATATCAGAGGTTGAACCCAGGACCTTCTGCATGCCAAGCAGAGGCTCTGCCAATGAGCCACAGCCCCTCCTCCTAATGGTCCCCCAATGGCTGCTCTAATCTCCAAAAGGTGAGGACCGACCAGGCATTGATACTAACTGCAAACAGAGCCTCTTTGAAAATTTGTTTAATAAAATAAAATATGTTCCATTTTTCTGCCATTTCTTTACTCAGGCCCCGGTCACACGGAGATTTTGCCGCGTGAAAGGCACTAATGTCGGGTGGATTTTCAGGGCGCGATCACACTGCAACATCTGGGAAGCGTAGCGCACCCGTGGCCAACCTGTGGCATCCCGCCGAAGATGCAGAGTTAAAAAGTACCAAGGAAAGTGCACTAGTATCCGGAAAACGCGCGGCACAGGTGGGCGTCTGATCGCAGAAGCGCTAGTATCCCGTGGCATCTGGCGCCTGTCCACGTCCCGTTGCAAAACGGATGTTTTTTGTAAGCGCATGCACACAAATGCGAAACGCTTGTGTGATCGCGCCGCGCCGCTTCTTTGCCACGCTGCAGCTAACAGCTAACAGCCTACGCACAGAGACTCGGGGGACTGTGTGATCGGGCTACCGTGCTTTATTTTGCTCCGGGGCGTTATCTGGCCTGTGTGACCGGGGCCTCAATTTTTAAATTTTATTTTATAAATTTATTTACTTTATTTCTATCCCACGTTTTTCCCCAATGGGGAGGGACCCAAAGTGGCTGAACATCCTTCTCCTCTCCTCCACTTTATCTTCACAACAGCCCTGTGAGGCAGGTTAGGCTGAGAGTGTGTGACTGGCTCAAGGTCACCCAGCCAGCTTCCATGGAGGAATGGGGATTTGAACTTGGGCCTCCCAGATCAGAGTCTGACACTTTAACCACTACACCATGCTGGCTCATTAAAACAATTTAAATGCTCTCCCTCAGCACTTCCACATCAGGCTCAAAGCAGATTTATAGTACCATCTGGAACAGGTTGTGAGAATACAGCAGACATAGTCTGGCATCTAACTCTAATAATTGCATATTTGAAGGAAATCTCATAATCAGGGTGTCAGCACCAAGAAGACCATGCTTGCCCCATCTCCGAAGGGGGAAAACCTGGCAGAGAACTCCCACAGGCGACCCCAGTGGGTGGGCAGAGGGGGACAGGTGGGGCTTCAGATATCCTAGCCTTCTAAGTCAAAAGCAATACTTCGAATTGTACCTGAGAGCAAACAGTGAGCCAGCAGGGAATTTTTAATTCCTGGGGAAATACATTTGTCAGATAAAAATAAGGCCAAGGCCACTGTTGCAATTAAAAGAAAAAATATATTGTACTGCTCAGCTAACTGGTTATAGCTACTGATCTTGTACTCTTGTTGAAGGAACACTGAAAGACTTACAGGTTTGTAGCATTCATCTAGGCAGAGGAAAGATTCTTTTAAGATTGATCCAAAACCTGTTGAGTGCTGGATGGCCTGTCTTATCTCTCATACGCATAGGGAGTCTCTCTTCCTCTCTCCCCCTGTTTTCTTTCATGCAGTCATAAGGGCAGAATAAGCTCTAGCAGTTATACTTAATGGTTTTTGTATTTACTTGATACTACAATGCACAAATTGCAGTTTGATTTTTTTAAAAACGTATTTACTTGTATAATTTTAATTAAATAACCACTGTTGTGTAATCATGAGAATTCTGTATTGCATTTGTATTACTATATTACAGATTTCTCCTGAAGCAGCCTCTTGCTGAAACATGCAGGGAATTTTTAGCTGAGTAATAATATATATTTTTTCCTTGTACTTGCACCACTGGACTTGGCCTTAGTTTTATTTTTCAGTGACTGGAGTGGCCCTTTTATTTTCTTCTTGTCCTAGCGAAATACAATTGTCATCATCACAGTGAGCCTCAGGGAGTGTTACCCCATTCTGAACCCCAAGGGAGTGTTACCCCATTCCAAACAAAGATAAATCATGTCACCGATGACTGGAGGTGATATTCTAGCAACAGCCTTCTCCAACTTGCCTGGATTGAGCTGTGATTTCATAGTCCCCCATTCAGCCTCATTACTGACTCCAGGCCTATTTAGGAGACCCACAGACCCATATGGATCAGGTGGGCAGGAGAAACCGAGTCTGACGTCACCCGCATGCCATTGTTTCAAAGGTATCCAGGTCAATAGGCCTTCAGTGGGCCATCGCTGTGTCTCTGCTGCAGGCCACCTCTGCCAATCAAAGCCTGAAACCTTCAGAAATACCTGTGTTCCAAACCTGGGCATGAAAAAACCATTCAAAAATTAATTGCAGAGTTCAAGGACTTGGAAACTCCGAGGAGCAACGGAATAATCGATTGCATGTTGCATTGTGTGCTAATGGCCTCGGCTTTGAAAGATGGCACTCAAAGGACTATGAAATGCATCCGCATGGTGCCAGCTATCCAGCGGTCTGGTACCAGAGCAGCTTCGATACCTAAAAGGATTGCTTTGTTTCCGGGGTCCTGGCTTCTCGGCAGTATCGCAGCTCCTGTGTAAACACATTCCGGCACTGCCAAATTGTAAACAGTCCAACAATAATAGTTGAACAGGAGTAGCAGCCATTATGAGCCTCTGTTTTGCTCGGCAGGTGTCCTGGTAAAGCAGAATGAGATAGTTGTGTTGCCTGTCTCTCTTCCAACGATGTTTTCTTGATTACTCTGGCAAAAGAGTCACAGCATTAAGTAGCAGCAAGGAGAGAGAGAGGGAGGGGAGGAGGGGTTTGTGTGGAAGTTGCCATAGCAGAGTCTCCTCAGTCTCGGGTGGAAACGCTCCTCCTTGAGATCCTCTGAAACTGGGGGTCAAGAACCTAGGACCCTCTGCCTACAAAGCAGATGTTTTGCCACTGGGCCACAGCCTCTCCCCATAAGAAGCTACCTTATACTGAGTCTGACCTGTATTCTATCAAGGCCAGTATTGCCTGCTCTGACTGGCAGCCTCTCCAACATGACAGAGAGGTTTATAAAATCAGGCATGGAGTGGAGAGAGTTGACCAAGAGAACTTTTTCTCCCTCTCCCACAATACCAGAACTCGAGGGCATCCAATGAAGCTGATGGGCAGTAGGTTCAGGATGGACAAAAGAAAATACTGCTTTACACAGAGAGTGATTGAAATGTGGAGCTCTGCCAGAGAATGTGGTGATGGCCACTGGCATAGATGGCTTCAAAAGGGGATTAGATAGATTCATGGAGGATAAGTCTGCCAATGGCTACTAGCCATGGTGACTGAGGGGAACCTCCACATTCAGAGGCGCTAAGCCAGGAGGCAATTCAGGGGAAGGCCTCGACCTCTATGGCCTGTTGTTGACCATCCAGAGGAACTGGTTGTCCATTGTGTGAGGCAGGATGGGATCTATCTATCTATCTATCTATCTATCTATCTATCTATCTATCTATCTATCATCTCCTGCTCTCCATGGAAGTGGCTCAGAGCAGATGAATATACAGCGTAAAACCTTCTGGACAACAACAATAAGTACAAAAATCAATAAGACAGTTACTATAAAATTTAAGATGGCGTAAAAATTCACACAGAGGGGCAGTATACAACATATATAGAAGGGAACATAATGGGGAAGGGGGGAGGCTAGAACTGACTGCAGCCTATCAGCTGGGGGGTCCGGTACTGCTCTCAACTGTAGGCCCGGCAGAACAACTCTGTTCTACAGGCCCTGGAAGAGTGTTCCACCAGGCCAGTTCTAATGTTCTCATGCTTTTATGAACCTGGGATCTTCTGCAGGTGAGGCTGATGTCCTACCCGCTGAACCACAGCCCTTCCCCATAAGAAGCTACTTGACAGGGATTCAGACCACCGGTCCATCTAGCTCCATTTTGGCTCCAGTGATTGGCAGCAGGGTTCCAGGGTATCGGGCAAAGGTACCAGAGATTCCAGAGATACCCCGATGTAGAGGTGCTAGCCACTGAAGCTGGAACCTCCTGCATGCCAAGTTCTACCACTGAGCTCTGGCCCACCTGAATGGCTGCTACTTCTTTTAAAACTACCCAAACACCTTCCCTTATCAGATAATATCACCAGGGACTGAGGAGACATCGAAAATGCAAGATAAATTATTATTCTGTATCATTTAAAACATTTTTATGCCACCTTTCCACCCCAGCAGGGTCCACAAGGTGACGAACTTAAAACACACACACACATTACAACATTTGAGCAATTAAAAATACATTTAAAATGATAAAACAGTCAATTAAAAACACATAGGGAAACAATACCAGTAGCGGTGGCGCAGGTGGTTAGACCCACCTGCTGGTAACATCTGCAAACAGCTGCTACAGCTGTTCGAATCCACCGCGGCCAGAGTGAGCTCCTGGCCCTAATCCTAGCTCCTGCCCACCCAGCGGTTCGAAAGCAATAAATTACATCATGATGCGAGTAGATAAATCGGGTACCTGCCTTACATGGCAGGGAGCACCCTTCCACCATTAAGGGGGTGGAACATCGGTGGCGAGTGAAGAACTTCGATGGCGAGCGGCGAAAAATGGCGATCGAGCACAACATCAGCAAGCTGTGACCAGACGTCGGCAGGCAGAGCCAGGAGACGCAGGGGAGTGTGAGGCACAGGCGGAGCCACGATGGACGGAGCCAAGGCCGCGCCGATACGAGCCGTGCACCAAATGGACCTACCAGCCGACACCGAGGATTGCAAGAAGGAGAACGGAACAAAGCGCAGAGCCATCAGCCGAACCAGGAGTGAGAAGTACAACAACTCCTTCCACAGGGTGCCGGTAGGGTAGTCCCCACCCCGATTGAAATGTGGCCATAGATAGGGTTAATTAAGAATACTGTAAGCCGCTCAGAGACCCATGGGGGGTTCGAGTGGGATAGAAACCGAAATAATAAATAAATAAATAAATAACCAGTATTGGGGGAATGCCAGATGGAACCCAAAGAAGTCCTCCCTTTGCTGGCTAAAGACACTGATTGAGGGAGACAGACAAAATCTCCCTGGGGAGGGAGTCTGAAAGTTTTGGTGCCACCACCGAGAAGGCTCTTTTTTGGGGTTGCTGCCCATCTAGCCGCCTGCCATGTGCAGGGGCCTCCAAAGATGGCTGGAGTGATAACGGGTACGTGCATATTGCAGAATATTACAGGGAGCATTGCTGGGCTGGTGGTGGAATATGTACCCTAAGGCCCACTGGATCCCACCTTCCAGGGGAGGAAAGTCTGTCTGAGCAGAGGTCAGGCCAGCAAGAGTCCGGGAGGTGCAGGTTTTGCTCTCAGAATATTTAGGGCTGCCAAGTGGGGGTGGGTGGCGGGTAAACCCCCGCTTTGGAGGCCCGATTTCCGGCGCCATGGAATCGGGCCCCGGGGGGGAACTCCGCCCCCGAAGCGCAACCACGTTGACCATGTTGGGGGCGTGGCCCGGATCGTCGGAGGGAAAACTATGGTTTTCCCTCTGACGATCGGGGCCACACCCTCAACATGGTCGACGTCGCACGTCACTTCTGGTGATGCGCTGGCGGCGCACGCGCGGGCATCCGGAGACAGCTCCCAGAGCCCGGCGAGGCTCCCCCACCAGTGAGGTTTTTTGCCTTGGCAACCCTAGTTGGCAACCCTACTCTGGCCAGACCTGGGCTTAAATATCTCTAACAGGGAGGGAACTGAAGTTCAGCCCTTATTTCACTATGCTGGCAGAGAGCTCCCAAGGACTCCCCTCCCCTCCCCACTCCTTCATATATGCAACATGGGATGGTGGCTGACCTCTTTTCTCCAGGATCAGGGACAGAGGGTAGTGCTGGGGGGGGGGGAGTTATCTCAGTGGCACCTGCTGGAATGTGGTGTGCAGCAGGGAGCCATTCTCTCCCCCATGTTGTTTAATATCTGTATGCGCCCCCTTGCCCAGATTATCTGGAGATATTAGCTAGGTTGTCACAAGTATGCGGATGACTCCCAGCTCTATCTACTGATGGACGGTCACCTGGACATGACCCCAGGTGATCTGGATGCAAGCTGTGGCTGGCTGGTTGTGACAGAGTTGGCTGAAGTTAAATCCATCAAAGACGGAGGTCCTGTACCTGAGTCCCGGTGGACTGGGTCAGGGAATCAGGCTCCCAACCTTTGATGGTGCTCCATTGGTGCCAGTATTGAGGGAGAAGAGTCTCGGGGTGTTCCTGGATGTCTCCCGTTCTATGGAGGCCCAGGTCACCACCACTGTCAGGTCTGGGTTTTTTCATCTGTGGCAGATCAGGCAGTTGGCCCCATATCCCATTCCCCAGGAACTGGCTACAGTGACCTATGCAATGGTGACTTCTAGACTGGACCACTGTAACTCTATGTGGGGCTGCCCTTGACTCTGCTCCAGACGTTGCAGCTAGTGCAGAATGCAGCAGCGCAGGTGTTGACGGTGATGCCTGTGCGGGCACACATCCACCCAGTGCTGCATGACCTGCACTGGCTGCCTATTGAATGCCGGATCCATTTCAGGGTGCTGGTGCTTACCTTTAGAGCCCTATATGGCCAGGGGCCAGCATACCTTCGAGACCACCTCTCCCCCATATGAGCCCTGGAGGACACTGAGGTCCGCAAATCAACATCTTTTAGCAGGCCCCGGCCCCAGGGATGTCTGACTAGCCTTGGAACTGATCTCTGTTGCCTGGAGGTCAGTTGTCATAGCAAGAGGTCTCTAGCCACCACCTGGAGGCTGCCAACCCTAAGTCTATCCCTATGAAAAGCCCCGGCAAAGAGGCAAAAGACATCTAGAGAAAGCACCCCCTGCACCAAGGGTTGCCAACTTTGGGTTGGGGAAACCTTGGGGAGCTGTGGGTGGAGTCTGGAGAGGGCAGGGTGTCTGAGTAGGACAGGGACCTCAGCAGGGTAGAATGCCATGGAGTTCATCGGTATCTGGGCCATACGGCTTTCCTCAGGCTCAGCAGACTTGTGGTCACTTTCCTCGAATACCTCTGACTCAGGATCGCTGGCAGACATCCACTATGGTACTCCTTTGGTGCTCTGCTATTATATCCAGCACATGGCACAGGCTGCAGCGGGTTCTGGGCCCATAACCGTGTTAGGATAGTGTGTTGAATGCCTGCACCGATCTAGCAAAAGAGAGTCCAGTCCAAAGACGTCTACTGTCCACACGGTTAAGTGTAGAAAGTATTTACAAGTTTATTTACAAGGTTGTTGGTGATGCCGGTATACACAAGCAACAAGCAAAGTGCTTCGCCAAGCATCCGCCTATCAAGAGGGAACTGAATAGACTGTACAGTAACTACATATATACATGTCAGTAGCCAATCAGTACCTTGAGCTGAGTCATTCTGACTCCAGCTCTCCAGCACCGGCTAAAACTAGTTTGCTCCAGTCGTCTCTGTTAATTAGGAGCTGTCATCTGTCAGGCAGATGCATATGATCTGGAACAGCTTATGTCTTAGTACCTCAACACACCCTCCAAGACAGCCATTTTCTCCAGGGGAACTGACCGTTGTTGTCTGGAGACCAGTTGTGATTCTGGGAGGTCTTGAGGCCCCACCTGGAGGCTGGCAACCCTACACACACCCCAGGAGACTGTTCCACAAAGTGGGGGCCACAACAGAAAAGGTCCTTTAGATGACAGGTGGGCCACCCAAAGGGTGAGTAACTCGCAGGAGCAACCCAAGGCAGGCGCAGGCAGCCGGAACCCAGAGGCCCTGCAGTGACACGCGTAGGCAAGCATCTCTCTAAGGGAGCCTCCTTCACATTCTCTGTTCACAGAGCTGGCTGCCACTCACCTGCATGGCCAAATATAAATGGAGGCACTTCTGGAGTGAAACCTAAATGTGCCCACTGCTCCAAAGACTTCCATGAGGAAGAGAGAAGGTTTGGACCTGGCTCCCAGCACGATTCCCAGTTAAAGGCCAAGGCACCAGGGCTTCACTTCTGCAGGATTTACCAGGCCTTGATGCCTCTTTTCTATTCCAGGCCTCAGTCTGGGAACGTACGAAGTCAGGACAGATGAAAGGACTCCTTGAGCCGGTACGAAGTGCAGCTCTTGCCCCACTAACAATGCAATCCTGCACGCTGCACTGCCAGTCGCTCTAGAGAGTCTCCACCTATCAGCAAATTCAGTCTCAGCAGCATTTCTCCCCACCACCACCACTAAATTAAATGCCAAGCCTTCTCACGTCTGCCTCTGGGTTTCTGCTTCTCAACCACATTCCATGTGACCAAGAGCCTCCCTCCTGTTCTACTCCTCCCACCTGAAACGACCTATTTACCTCATTTATTAAAATCATTTTGATCCTTGTTCTTGAATTTAATTTTTGGGGGGGCAAAATTCTTATTTTTTAGATAGAGGTCCCTTCTCACCACAAAGCAGCAGCCTCCCTTCTTCCCTCACCTACCGGGGCCGACACGCACCCTGCGTCGCCATGCTGGCTCCGTTGACTGGAATATCCGTATCCAGAGCAGCACAGAAAGGGCCAGCCTGGGATGCGCAAGGAATCGCCAGCCAAAAGGCCCAAGGCAGCCAAGCGGTCAGGAGGAGGCGGAGACTGAGAAGGGAGGCCAGGAAGGAGCTAGAAGAGAAGACCCTGGAGTGTTGGGGTGTGTGTGTGTGTCGCTGGCGGCCAAGGCCAAGGCCAAGGCCATTCATGCCATAGGGTTCCCCGTTACTATGTACAAGGGGGAAGAAAGCTGACAGGAAGAAAGTTGATTCATTTTAAATGTGGCGTTGGGGGAGAATTTAACAGATGCCGTGGAGTGCCAGAAAGACAAATAAGGGTGTTCTAGATCAAATCAAGCCTGAGCTCTCTCTAGAAGCTAAAATGACTCATCCGAGGCTATTTATTTATTTATTTATTTATTTGTTAGATTTGTATCCCGCCCTCCCCAGATGGGCTCAGGGCGGCTTCCAACAGCGGCAAGTGCCATAACAAACAGTTAAAACAGTATAAAGCAATCAATAAATAAAGTGCGGTGCTCTAGATATTAACTTATCTCTCCAAGATGGGATCCTTTTATCAACCTAGCCTGACAACATAAGTTCTTTGGTCATCTAGGCGTCTTCCCAGGGCCGGTTCACTTATAGATCTAATCCACCGTCATAGATGGCAACTCGGTGGTGGCACAATGGCGGCAGCAGCTCCTATGCAAAGGCCTGGCGGAAGAGCTCCGTCTTACAGGCCCTGCGGAACTGTGCCAAGTCCCGCAGGGCCCGGATCTCCTCTGGGAGCTCGTTCCACTTTGGTGATATTATGAGAAGGCGAGACTTGCTGGAAAAGAAAACAAGGCTAGGAAAAGTTGAGGGCAGGAAGAAAAGAGGAAGACCCAACAGGAGATGAACTGAATGAAGCCCCGAAGGCCCTCAGTCTGCGAGACCCGGTCAAGGCTGTGAATGAGGGGATGTTTTGGAGGACATGAATTCATCGGGCCGCTGTAAGTCGAAAGCGACTCGATGGCCCCTGACGCTCAGACACACACGGTGGCCAGAGGGCTGGACGAGGAACTGGGAGATGTGGCTTTGAATCCCTGCTCTGCCACGGAAGCTGGCAGGCTGACCCTTGGACCAGTCACATGATCTCACCCTAGCCTACCCCACAATGTTGCTGTGAGGATAAAATGGAGGAGAAGAGAATAGTGTAAGCCCCTTTGGGTCCCCTTCGTTTAATAATACAATGAAGAGGAGGAGGAGGAAGAGGAGGAGGAGAAGAAGCAGGTAGAAGGACTTTGGGGAGGCTGCAATCCTGGCTGGGCTGTGGAGACGTTCACTACCCTCCCTGTGAATAGTGCAGCCCAAGGATCCTGACTCCGAATGCAAGTCCAGCAGGGCACTGGGGC
This sequence comes from Gekko japonicus, assembly GCF_001447785.1. Classification (NCBI taxonomy): domain Eukaryota; kingdom Metazoa; phylum Chordata; class Lepidosauria; order Squamata; family Gekkonidae; genus Gekko; species Gekko japonicus. Next base: position 1,065,868 of record NW_015160224.1, on the reverse strand, counting down.
AAGCAAGGGGCAGGATCATCGTGGGGAGGGCAGTTTAACCCCCCGGGGGGGGGGGGGGAGCACCTGCAGGAGAGCTGGGCTCAGATTAGAGAGCCGGCTGGCCCCAGGGAGTGGAATAATGAGAGAGATCAGAGGGCTGGTTTTGCTAAAACTCCTTGAAAGAGGATTTCCTTGAGAGATAAGGGAAGGAGCAGAATGCTCATCTAAGCAGCCAGGGGAAGCTCACAGCTGGAAAGGAGGAGGCCGCAGTCCCCGTCAGCATCAGCTTAGCAACTGACTCTGCTTCCTTGGGGGGGGGGGGGGAGATAAGCACTGCATCTGTTCCAGAGCTGGGGCGGGCTGTCGGGCGTCAATGGGCCAAGCAGCTGGCGGGTGCAGCTCAGGTTGAGGGCAGCTGCTCCAGCCTGCGCCTCCCAGGATGTCCGTTGCCCTTAGAGATGCCAGCCTCCAGGTGGCACCCCCCCCCCCCAATTACAGCTCAGCTCCAGAGATCAGTTTCCCTGGAGAAAATGGATGCTTCGGAGGGTGGACTCTGTGGCATTGTACCTCGCACTGAGGTCCCTGTCCTCCCCAGGCTCCACCCCCAAATCTCCAGGAGTTTCCCAGCCTGGATCTGGCAACCCTAAGTCCTCCTCCCCTGCCAGTGCCTGGCGGGGGGCTGGCAACCCTAGCTGCCCTGCCTGAACACAGTGCACTCCAAACCCTTGGCCCCTGTGCAGGAAGGGTGTCGGAGCGGGTTGCTGCTAAGGCTACCATCTCCGGGTGGGTCGGTCACTGGAAATATGGGGGTCGAGCCTGGGGTATCATTCCTTGGAGTCCCCCCTCCAAAGCAGCTGTTTTCTCCAAGGGGGGGGACTGACCCCTTGTCCTCTGGAGAGCAGCTGTAATTCCAGACCCCACCTGGAGATGGGCCACCCTCCTTCGTTCAGGGACCCTCTGTTCTGGGCTAGAGCCAGCCAGGTCAGTAGAAGGGAGAGGCTTGGCACTTTTGAGCCCTGAGTAGGTGAGCAGCATTGAGGTGGAGCCACAGGAGGGTCCAGTCAGATCAGCTGCAGTCCGGCTGGAAACTCTGACTTCCGAGATGAAGCAATGGCACATTGTAAAGGGCTGGGGGGGGGGAGCATGTTGTAGGACAGGAGTGGTCTGGGTTCCATTCCACACGGTTTACCTTGTAAAGAACCAGCCATCTCTGCATCCTACCGACATGCTCTCAACTGACAGGCAAGTCAGGATCCCTTAACCGTTACGGCATAACTGAGCCATAGTCAGTAATTCCAAATATCTCTGTTTTGCCAGGGATCATCCCTATTTTCTGGTCCTCCTATCTCAAGTAAATTCCTGTCCTTATTTTGTCCTTCTGAGGTTGCCGTATTAAAAATATTTGATTGCATGAGTTGCCACCTCTGGGGTTAAGCCTCGACCAGTGTTCCCTCTAAGCTGAGTTAGTGTGAGCTAGCTCACAGTTTTTTAGCCTCCAGCTCACACATTTTTGTCTCAGCTCAGGAAGGAGGGCTCCAGAGCAAACCGATTTATCTAGCGGCCCAATTGCTCACTCACAACTTTAATGCCTGGAGCTCACAAAGTAGAATTTTTGCTCACAAGACTCCACAGCTTAGAGGGAGCACTGGCCTCAACCCCTCCATTCTCTAGCAGTTAATTCTTTGAGTCAGGTGGGGTGTGTGTGGAGAACAGGATGGCTGCCTCTTGCTGCTCATGCACATGTATGTGGATTCATGCACATGAAAACTAAAGCACCGTGCAGTCCCCAGCTTGCCATTTCACATGCTGGTGAGAAGTATTTGAATCCCACTTTGTTCGGACAATGACATTTTTTCCCTTGTGTAACTCTAAGCCAAAGAACAAAGTCCCTCCTGGCATTTAAAGGATAAACAAATGCCTATATTTCAAGGATAAATGAATATCTGAACATCTGTTTAGATACCAGCTTTCAGTCCTCAGATACAAATTTCCATGTGCAAAATTCAGGTGCAAAATGTAAGATTCAAGAATCTGGGCATGAATCTGTTAGCTTTCACTTTGACACACACACACCCTCTCTCCTGCACAAATGGTCCCATTTAATTATCAAGTGGAGGAAAGTCTGTCTGCACAGGCAAGTGTTTGTGAATGGGCTGGGTTCTCCCCCCTCACGATAAATTATAAATGCAGTAAAGGGAAATCTGTTCCCAATAAATCAGCATATTGTCAAATAAAAAGGACTTCAGTGTTAAACGCCTGGACCACCAGCAGCTAATTTCCCTCTGCTAATACAAATTACTGTAAATACACTATAACAACAGAGGGAGGGAGGGAGGGCGGAGAGAAGACCCACCCTGCCAATGTTGGGGAGCAGCAGACCCGGCCTTTTCATTGAACCAGCAATGTAGGTCATCTATTTAAATGCTACGCTGAGCTTGGGAATAATTTGATGTAACAACATTTTGCATTATTTTAAGATATCAAGGCTTTGATCCCGAACTTGACGAATGCGACATGAGGTGGCAGGAACCATAAAAAGGTAAAGGTAAAGGTTCCCTTGCTCGAAAGCCAGTCGAATCCGACACTACGGTTGCGGTGCTCATCTCCGTTTGAAAGCCGAAGAGCCAGCGCTGTCCGAAGACGTTTCCGTGGTCATGTGGCCGGCATGACTAAACACCAAGGCGCACAGAACGCTGTTACCTTCCCACCGGAGTGGTACCTATTTATCTACTTGCAATTTCTTGCTTTCGAACTGCTAGGTTGGCAGGAGCTGGAACTAGAGACAGGAGCTCACCCTGTCTTGCGGCACCCGGGTCTTGAACCGCTGAACTACTGACCTTCCACAGCCTGCAGTTCAGCATCTTAACCACTTGAGCCACCGCAGCTCCACGGCAGGAACCATACCTGCCAGCAAATGAGCCCTGAGGGAACATCTTCACTGTTTCTACAGGGGTGGAACCTCCTGCTCCTAGCTCAGTCCCCCAAACAGAGAAGGGGAGGAAAAGGCCTCCGTCTTCATGGTGAACGGGGCACCTGGAGGAGGAGGAGGAGGAGAAGAGGAGATTGGATTTATACCCCGCCCTTCACTACCCAAAGGTGTCTCAGAGCGGCTTACAAACTCCTTTCCCTCCCCCTTCCCACAACAGGTACCCTTGTGAGGTAGGCGGGGCTGAGAGAAGCTCTTGACAGAAACTGCTCTTTTTCAAGAACAGCTCTTATCAGAACTGCGGCTTGCCCAAGGTCACCCAGCCAGGTGCAAGAGGAGGAGTGGGGAATCAAACCCGGTTCTCCCAGATTAGAGTCCGCACACTTAACCACTACACCAAACTGGAAGGAGACCCCCACCCACATGCTCGTGAAGAGATGAATGGTGCCATCAGGCTTGGCTGTGGGGTGGAAGTCCAGGACTCCAGCTCAGAGGTTCCGCAGCTCCCCACCCCCCCTGATTGCAGCTAGTAAGCCCTCCTGAGCCCCATGGGACTTGCCTGTAGGTAAAGTATGCAGAGAATCAGGTTGCAACCCGATGAGTTTATCTGTGGAGGGGGGGGGGGAAGATGGAACAAGGGAAGCTCGTTGAAGGTCGGTTTTTTTTTTATCCCCCTGAGGGGAATTTTTAATTGATTTTTTACAGACTACAAACTACAACCGAAAATATGGGAAGGGGAACTACATCTAGGAGAAAGAAAAAAGACCCACTACAAACTAAAAACCCAAGAGTAGGAGATCATTACATCAGCTTAAGTCAATGTTATTTTTTTTAAATAAAAAGCTAATAAAACAATGAACATAGTCGGTTATGCTAAGTTAATTCTCTTTTAACTATACTTTTAACT
>NW_015160224.1:1054453-1061428 GCF_001447785.1 Gekko japonicus | reverse complement strand
CTGCCAACATTTTTGAAAGCTCAGTGGTCTCTTCCGTTCAAGGACTACCCACTAGTTTCACTTTCAAAAGTTTTTCTTTCTCCGGTTTCTTCCCCGCCATCTTTTTGGATTTGTTTACTTATCAAAAAGTTGCTAAAGTCTCTGATTTTTGCCCAAATGCTTATCTGCACTCTGGTAAGTCTCTTAAAACAGTTTCAAACGTTTATTTTTTTCCGCTCCCCCCTCTTTAGTCCGTGTTTTCGTTTATGCGTTTGGGAGGGGCCCCTCCCCCGCTCGCTTCCCGTCACTCTTTAAGGGCGGCAGCTATCTTTTTAAATCTTCATGTTCACTTCAACCTGACTCAGCCCCCCAAGGCTCTGGGGGGGTCGCGACCGTCACACTCCCTCCTACACGCTGGTGTGCAGTTTGCATCCCTGGGACATCCGGGAGATGTATCTGCCTGCATGTCGCCATAAACCAGAAGTCTCCTGAAGGTCAATTTTTGTTCTTTGCATTTGAAGGACACATGATCATTGAGGGAGGCGGGCAAAAGACCTTTCCGTGCAGTGCCTGAAATGACCTGGTATTGCCACCGCCACTGATCCCAGACTCCCCTCTGAACCCTTTGATGGCTCCCCCAAGCTAAGCTCCAGTGCTCTGCGCACCGTGGCTCAGCTGTCAGGCAGGGAAGGGCTTTGGGGAGAGGGGGGAGGCTGCTGGGGAGGGTTGCCATCCTCCAGGTGGGGCTCCCGGAATTACGACTCCTCTCCAGGCTATAGAGATCAGTTCCCCTGGAGAAAATGGCTGCTTTGGAGGGTGGACTCTGTGGCATTATGTACCCCACTGTGGCCCCCCCCTCCCCAGGCCCTATGTTCCCCTGGCTTCCCCTCCAAATCTCCTGGAGTTCCCCAAGCCAGAGCCGGCACTTCTGTGTCAGCGTAACAGAGGAGGGGCAGGAATACGGTGGGAGTGGAGGTGGCGGTGAGCGGTGAGCGGTGAGGGCACAGTGCCTGCAGACGCCACCCTTGTGAGACTCTACCCCAATCACTGCCGCTTCCACACTGGGGACACCTTTTCCCACCTATGTTTAACATCAGCATTTCCTATGACAATCTGTTAAGATCGCATCTGTAGAGATTGAAATGTGCTGGGTGGGTTGGTAAAATACAGCTCTTCTTCAGCCAGTGAGACCCCACAGTCTTTAGTGGCTTCTGGGCCCGTGACCATCTCCCTCTCTCCCCTCGTACGACTCAGATCCAACACAAAAATCAATAACTATATGGCTGTCCAGGGTGACCATCAGGGGACGGAGAGAGCAGATTACAAGACTTGCTGGACACATGAAGCTGCCTTCTACTGAATCAGACCCCTGGTCCATCCAGGTCAGGACTGTCTATTTGGACTGGCAGCGGCTCTTCAGGGCCTTGGGTAGAGGTCTCTCCCATCACCTGCTGCAGTGCCTGGTCCTTTTAGCTGGAGATGCCAGGGATCAAACCTGGGACTTTCTGCATGTCGAGCAGAGGCTCTGCCACTGAGCCACAGCCCCTCACCTCCATTGCTGTTCCCTGCGACATCTCAGTTGTATCTTTGTTTCCTCTTCCTGCCTCAAGTGGGCATAACCCAAGGGGTGAGGATCAAAAGGCCCTGGTCCTTGGCTCATAGCCTGTGGCAGGTTCCCTGGGGTCACTGGCCCCAGAGTACAGGGTTTTTTTAAATAGTTTTGTACCAGGTACAGTTGTCCATCTACAAAGCCGCCCTGAGCCAGCCTAGGCCAAGCTGCTTTGGGTCCCATTAGGGAGAACAGCAGCAAATCAATCTACAAATGACTTTCCTCGCAGTCTGGAATTTGGTGTCCCCCCCCCTTGCAGTTCTGTGGGGAGGAAAAACCTGGCCCCACTATTTTTCTAAAGGTCTTTTTAGACTGGCATCGTGGGTTGCTAGGCAACTTAAAACGCCTGCCAAATTTTAAACTCCCATTATTTTTTTCACTTTTTGACACTGCTGCAAACCTGAGAATTATCGCAGATTCGCAGGAAGAGATGTCCTAGCTGTGCTTGGCCTTCCCTTGCAGATTCTTTGCAATCTCCCATCACACAAGTAGATTCATATTATATATGTGTCATAAAAATAGACCCATCAAAGATGAGTTTAGGAACCTGTAAGGCATTTATGGTACCTTCGGCCCCAGATGGCCAAGATGCCAGGGTCACACCCTGCAGACCCCCCCCCCCAGTGAGTTGTTTGGTTTGTGCTTGTTGACTAGTGACAATAACTGTTGTTGTTAACGGGCGGATTTTCAATTTGTCTACAACTTTCATAAATGCAATCAGATTACCGTAATCCATTTGGCCAAATGTGATGCAGGTCCTTCCCCCTCCCCCTCCAATCTTTTAAATGTACGGGTTGGATCCAGCCAGTTTTCCCACTCAATCTCACCCAGCTCTCCTCCACCTCATAGCCTCCATCCTGCATCGCGTTTGTGCAGACTGCATGATTCTCAGCACACCCTTTTTTGAGTTGTCAAAGAGGATCTTTGGTGTAGTGGGAGCCGGTTTGGTGTAGTGGTGAAGTGTGTGGACTCTAATCTGGGAGAACCAGGTTTGATTCCCCACTCCTCCAGTCGCAGCTCCTGGATGACCCTGGGCCAGTCAGAGCTGTTCTCTCAAGGACAGTTCTGGAAAGAGCTCTCTCAGCCCTGCTTACCTCACAGGGTGCCTGTTGTGGGGAGGGGAAGGGGAAGGGAAAGGAGTTTGTAAGCTGCTCTGAACAAAGGGCGGGGTATAAATCCAATCTCCTCCTCCTCCTCCTCCTTCTCTTCTTCTTCATCATCACCTTCTTTCCTTTTTCAGGGATGCCAGCCTCCAGGTGGGGCCTGGGGATCCCCTGGAATTACAGCTCATCTCCAGACGACAGGGATCAGTTCCCCTGGAGAAAAGGGATGCTTTGGAGTTCTTGCTATCTACTTTCTCTACCTGGTTCATAATTGTATAAATCTCTACCATGTGCCCATTTAGTTACCTTTTCATCTAATTTTCAAAAAGAGTCCCTTTTCCTCACAGGAAAACAGCTGCGACTCCTTCAGCGTCTCGGTCGCCCCCTTCTGTGCTTTTTCCAGCTCTGCCATAACCTTGAGATACGGGGACCAGAACAGTACAAACTTCTAATGAGGCTGCACCATTAGTCTGCAGCCGGGCACCACATTACTGGCCACGTTATTTTCCTATCCTATTCCAAAAAATCCCCAGCGTGGAATTTGCCTTTTTCACCACTGCCTCCCACTGGATTGACATTTTCATTGAGCTTTTCTCTATAACCCCAAGATCTCTTTCTCCCTCAGGCCTGGCCAGTTCAGACCCCATCAGCTTGGCATGTATTTGGAGTGAGGATCCCCCCACCCCCAGCGAACATCATTTTACACTTGCCGGTGCTGAACTTTACTTGCCACAGGGTTCCCCATCCACCCACTCTAGAGAGCTCTTCCTGTCGCTCTTCACGATCCACCTTGGTTTTCACCTTTGTACAGACTTGGCCATGGGCTTTCTGGAGGGCCACCCCTGCCCCGAGGAGCCCAGTCCCCCTTGCACTGCAGACGGTTCCACCACCATTAGAGACCTTCTGGCGTCAGCTGAGAACTTTCTTATTCCAGAAGGCCTTTTATAGTAAAGCCAATTCTTTGGTCATTTTAAGAGGTTTCAGTAGGTGCTATTTGTTTGATATTGCTTTTGTGAGGCTTTAAACATTTTTGTAAGTTTCCTTGAGTATTTTTAATAGAAAACTTGGATATAAATGTTCTTTTTAAAAAAAACATGGACACATGATGCTGCCTTGCTGAGTCAGACCACTGATTTATCACGATCCGTCTCGTCTACTCTGACCGGCAGCAACTCTCCAGGGTCTTACATCACACACTTATCCAGTCCTTTTAACTACTGGAGATGCTAAGGATTGAACCCAGGACTTTCTGCATGCCAAGAGGATGCTCTAGCCCTGAGCCACGGCCTCTCTGCTCTCTATAAAAAGAAGTGAAAAGAGAGAGCGTTCACCCAGCTGTGTCTGCACTTTCACTTTGGAGTCCAGCATTGGCAGGCACTTGGAGCTTAGCTGCAAATGCAAAGAGCCATCAGCAGATAAGTTAGGCGGTGAGGCTTGATGGCATCAGGAAGGAGCATGATGTATTAACAAAAACTTCCTATCAAACCACACAGAAAGTCCCCCTTACCTAGGGGTTTTACTCCTTCACCTGGAACCCTCAAGGAAGTGGCTACAGCCTTGACCTTTCCCGCCAAAACTGGGCCATAAGTGGGATGGGGCCGGTTGGTACAGAGCTCCACCCAGAATGCTGATTTGCGCCATCCAAGACATGCGATGTTTTCCGCTGCTGAAAGAATGAGAGTTTAGGTTTAGAATAGGAACACTTCTGGTTCAAAGAGAATTTATCAGTGGCATCAGGGGTCATTTCGAGCAGGAACGACATTCCGGGAGTAACAAGCCCAGCCCGCCCAGCCTTTTCCTGCTAAGGCCTCACAACTTCCTTGGCAGCGCAGGCCGCCTGGGCCGGGACTCTCTGGGCTGCCTGGAGGACTCTCTGCCGCCGCCCTTTCCCTGTCTGCCAGCCAGCAGCCTTGCAGGCCTCTCCTTGCCTTCCCCCACAGCCTCATCATCTGACTCTGCAGCGCGGAGCAGCAAAGAGGGGCTTGAATCGGGGCCGGGCTGGAAGCCCTGCTGGCCGGCTGGTTGGAAGGCAGAGAAGGCGTGGCCTGGTGCTACGGCTTGCCTGCCTACCTGGAGCTGGGAGAGGGTTCTCCCCAGGCCTGTAGCCAGGGTTTATTTTTTGGGGGGGCATTTAAATTTTTTGAGGAGCATAATTTTTAAAAGAACCCTTCCTTCCTTACTTCTGAGTAGAAGCACAAGTGGTGCAGCGTGAGGTGAAGGGAGGGAGCTGGGGCTGAATGGGGGTAGGGATGGCAGGCTCCAGGGGGGGGGCAATCAATGACTTGTCTTGATGGTAGACGGCAAGCACGGGCAGCACTGTGTATGTGGCTGCTGGTGTGTGATGTCTGTTTGGGATTATACCTTGTCTGGTCTTAATGTGTGTGAAGCTGCAATAGAACACATGCTCCTCAGGACTGCTATTAACATTACCCTTTTAATTAATATCTCTCCCAGCCTACTGTCAGTAAAATGTAGGGGGGGGGGAGCCCGCCAGGCCGGCATAGCACATAGGACAAGTGTTAAGCAATTTCAGATAAGTCGGGTGTATAATCAATTCATAAGTCAATAAAAATAACACATAAGTGGCAACAAAGCTGTTGTAGAGGAGTCAAATATAGGTCAGATGATTCAAGTCAGTAGAAAACTAAGCTTCCGGATATTAATAACTTTGTTTCAAAAATCTTCTTCAGTAATAACTATTACAATTTTCCACAAACAAAATCTGGGATATATACATATCAGAAAAACATCCCTTAGGAAAGTATACAAATTCTATGAATGGGCAATACCAGCAGATAGAAGCCTTGGTATTATTTCCTTCTGAAGCTTGTGAAGTTTGTGACTGGTTGCCCATTTATGGAATTTGTATGCCGCCAGAAAATCAGAGAGCATCTCTTGCCGGATGGATTTGTGCTAGCTTTAATGCCCAGAAGCTCACCAAGTAGAATTTTTGCTCACAAGACTCCGCAGCTTAGAGGGAGCATTGGTGGCAACTGGCTCCCCCCTCCCCCCAAAAAAGAGTTGCTACTCCAAACGACACCCAACTGATTCGGCCAGCTCTGCCTACCCAAGTCTCCTCCTGGTTCAAGGGGGTGGGATTTCAGGATCACCCCCCCCCCTTATCTTGTGTGGCAAAATGCCCCTGTGAAGGAATGGTCAAACGAGCCCCGTTCCTCGCAGCTGTCCCAAGTCTGTGCTTGGCAGTGCCCCCCCCCTCCTCATGATCAAAACAATATGTGTAAACAATAAGCAATCACACAGCAAAGGCAAAGCAAAGCTGTGTAAAAAGGACACTGAATATAGCAAAAGCTAATATATAAATAAATAAAACCAATATTACATGATGCATACAAAAAGGCAAATATTACATAGCACATAGGACAAGTGTTAAGCAATTTCAGATAAGTCGGGTGTATAATCAATTCATAAGTCAATAAAAATAACACATAAGTGGCAACAAAGCTGTTGTAGAGGAGTCAAATATAGGTCAGATGATTCAAGTCAGTAGAAAACTAAGCTTCCGGATATTAATAACTTTGTTTCAAAAATCTTCTTCAGTAATAACTATTACAATTTTCCACAAACAAAATCTGGGATATAGACATATCAGAAAAACATCCCTTAGGAAAGTATACAAATTCTATGAATGGGCAATACCAGCAGATAGAAGCCTTGGTATTATTTCCTTCTGAAGCTTGTGAAGTTTGTGACTGGTTGCCCATTTATGGAATTTGTATGCCGCCAGAAAATCAACCATCTCTTGCTGGATGGATTTGTGCCTCCAGCTCTCTATACCTGTGGTGCTGTTTGGATGCTCCATCTAGTTGCTGCCAGTATTCCCTCCAAGCTGAGTTAGTGTGAGCCAGCTCACAGGTTTTTAGCCTCCAGCTCACAGATTTTTTGTCTCCGCTCAGGAAGGAGGGCTCCAGACTAATTGATGCAGCAGCCAAATCGCTCACTCACAACTTGAATACCCCAAGCTCACAAAGTAGAATTTTTGTTCACAAGACTCCACAGCTTAGAGGGAGCATTAGTTGCTGCATCTCCCACTTCACTTCTAGGAGCTGGTGCTGGATGATCTATCACACCTTCCCCAACCCTTGAGCACAATGCAGCACGCATCTCCTCCCCATCCCTGCATTTCAGATAGCAAGGCCGAATAAGCACAGTGTGTTTACAGAGATCAGACTTATTAGAAATATAGGAAAATTGAATAGGAAATAAAAAAGGAGCACACATGGTCTGTTCAAAAGCATCAAGCAGAGCTGTCCTCTCACCCTCTAC